>NC_050573.1:359891687-360164225 GCF_011100635.1 Trichosurus vulpecula
TAATCTCCTTAGGTGCCACTGTCATTACCTCACACAATACATCAGACACAGAGGCAATAGAATTAAAATGTAGTAGTTTCACTCTTTGCTGGTGAGACTAGATCTCCATGAAGATACTGAACAGAACTGTCCCCTTTCCTAGCTATCTGTTGTTTTTCTACTTTCATTGATAAATATTGTCAGGATGATCTGTTTCACATCATTTTCATATTTCCTAGCATTACTTTTTTTCTGTTTTTTTTGTTTAATTTTCCATCCTCCTCCGTAATGTTTTATGAATGAGTTTGTGCCCTAAACTGATGTTGCTTTCAGTTTCTACATTTTCCTATTTGACAAAGAGGTTACGTATTTACCAACTGAAGTAATTTCTAACGGATAGCCTGGGGAAACGCCCTTCTCTAATAATGGCACATACCTTCCCAAGGAAACTGGAAACTCCCATCATTTTGTTGCTGGATACCCAAGACAGTGCTAATACTGACCTTTTTGTTGACTCCATGGTGACAGTTACCATTCTGTTTCACCATTTCCAAGTATGCAGCAATATTACATTTTGATTAATAATAGTAAGAGCTAATATTTTTAAGGTGCTTTAATGCTTGCAAAGTATTCATACATACGCGTTGTTACAGATATGTAACATTATTATGTAGAATTACAGACACACGGTTTGGCTGAATATTTACTGGCTCAATACATACTGTATAGATTATATGTTAAGTCCTGATAACAATCTTATCATTTGCCCCCTTTTCGTAAAAGTGCAGCAGATATATTAGCTTCTGTGTTATGTAACGTGACTGCCTCTCTGCAAATTTAATTTATGCATCAGAAACTTAACAGCCATTTTTCAAATCACTTAGTCCATTTTACTAAAATTGCTTGATCTTTACTCATATCCCTTGTGCCCTTTGACATTTCAACAGTCAAAATATTTGCTTATTATTTCTGCACCATAACATGCCACTACCACCTCCTTGTCAACATTACCTCACGATTAGTTGTTGCTTGCACTAAGTGGGTATGAAGGACCGTTTACATTGTTGTGCATCATAGAACAGCCTTTATATTGATGTTTTTGTGTGTATCTCTAAATTTGCCTAGGAGTAGGATTGCTTTTCCTATGCTCAAGTAAGCCTGTTTCTGTAAAATCTTACATTGGTGCAGTTAGAAAAATTACGAAACAAAACCCCAAAAATACCTTTGTCCATAAATTGCCTTACCTTTTTTTAAGTTCATTTAAACAACATTTTTGAAAGCTGTAGAATGTATATGTAGTCCATTCACCAATAAGATTCATTTTGTGCATGTCTCTTGTATTAGCTCAGCTGAGGGCCTCAACTCATACTTTATCAAGAAAATCATCACCATTTACCATGAGCTGCCTTTTCTTCCTTTCTATGTCTCAAAACCCTTAATATCATTCCATATTCTCTTCTTTTAAACTACAGTCTCTGATGAAGTGGGCATTCTGACCTAGGCCAACCTCTTTGTATTCTCATGTACCCTGAATGTTATCCCTCTTAGCTTCACCAGCAGATTGCCCTTACCATCATCCCCCGCCCCATCTTCAATATTTCCCTATTTACTGGTTCCTTTCTTCCTACCTACAAACTTGCCTGGCTCTGTCATTCTGAAAAACTTTCATAATATTCTACCATCTTCTTAAGCTAACATCTCAGTCTATATCTCACCTCCCTTTCTCAGCCAGACTCCTAGAAAAAGCAGTATATACTTATGATTTCTACTTTTCATCTCACTTCTTTGCAGCCTGTCTTCTGGCATGACCACTCAACTAAAACTGCCTTCTCCAAAGTTACCAAGATTTCTTGATTGCTAAATCAGGTGGTCTTTTCTCAGTTTTCATCCTTTTTTTTTATGTCTCTGTAGTTTCTGATCCTGTTGATCTTCCTCTATACGCTATTTATGCATGGCACTCTCTTCTTTCTTGGTTCCTTTCCTGTCTTTTCCAACCATTCCTCACTTTCCTTTGCTGATTACAACTGTTACAGTGAAAGTGTTACTCCAGGGTTTTGTCCTAGGCCCTGTTCTTTTCTCTTTTTGCCTTCTCTCATTTGTTTACCTTATCCACTCCTGTAGGTCTAATTATCTCTTTGATGACTTCCAGATCTATATATCTGGTCCTCATCTATCTCTTTAGCAGCAATCTCTCACCAGTAGCTACCTATCGGAAATTTCAAACTGCCTCTCAAACGCAACAATGCAATATCTATCTCCCTCTTCCTAATTTTCTGTTTCTGTCAGGGATGCCACCACTCTTTCAGTCACTCGTATTTGCAATGCTGGTGTCACCCTTAACTCCTTATCCTGTCTCATCTTTTCTCTAGTGAGTTGCCCAATCCAGTTGTTTCTATGTCCACAGCATCTTTCCCATCTCTGCCTTCTCTTCATTCACATGGTCACCATCCTGTCTCAGGCCCTTGTCACGTCTTGAGTGGACCATTGCAGTATCCTCCTAATGATTCTGTTTGCTTCTAGTCACTTCTTACTCATTCCAATCCATCCTACATAATGGTGGTTACAGTGATTTTCCTAAACACGTATCTGACTGTATTACTCCCTACTCAGTAAATTCCAGTGGCTCCCTGTTATCTCTAGGACCAAAGATAAGCTCTGTTTATAAAACCCTCCACAACCTTCTTAGTCTTATTGTACATAAGTACCTTCCTGTTCTCTTTGGTGCAGCAATTCTGGCTTTCTTGTTTTTTCTTTACATAGGACACTACACCAACTGTCCCTCAAGTCTAAAATGTACTTCTTTTTCACCACTGCCTCAGAGAATCCCTAATTTCCTTCAGGACTCAGCTCAAGTGCCACCTTCTATATGAAACCTTTCTTAATCCCCCACCTAGTGTTTCCCCCATGATGATGAAGGCAGGTGTTGCTTAGGAATCCAAGTTTATCTCAGATCCCAAATTATTTAACTATGTGTAACTTCTTTGTAATCATGAAGCTAACTAATATGTACAGGTTTCATTTTTAATGTAAACTAGATGCAGAATTTAGTTTCAGTAGAGTATTATTTGGAAAATCAATTCACCAACAAGCATTTATTAGATACTCACCATGTACTAGACATCATACTAGGCACTGGGGATACAGCAAAATGTTAAAAATCCCTGCCCTCAAAAGAACTCATATTCTAATGGCGGGGACAATGTGAACCACAAAAATTTATATAGAAAATACTAGGTAATTTTGGAGGAGGAAGTAATGCCTGGTGGGGAACAGGAATGCCTCATGTAGACAATGGTGTTTGAGCTAAATTTGGAAGAAAACTAAGCAGTTCCAAGAGGCAGCTGCAGGGAGGGAGAGCATTCAGGCCTGTATGAGGGCAGGGAGGCAAGAGATGGATTGTCCGCTGTGAAGAACAACAGAAAGGCCAGTTTGGCTAGACTAGCGTACATGACAGGAATGAAAGGAGAATAAGGCTGAAAGACTAGGCTGAAGCTAGACTGTGTAGACTTTCACTGTCAAAGAGCACAGTTTATAGTTGATCCTAAAGGTAATAGATAGCTGCTGAAGTACATTGAGCAGGAAATTGATGCTTTCATACCTGTGGTTTAGGAGTATCATTTTAGCAGCTAGGTACAGGATGGATTGGAATAGGGAGAAACTAGAGATAGGAAGAACAATTAGGAATTCATTGCAACAACCAAGGCCAGAGGTGATAAGGGCCTGAACTAGAATTTGAGGCCATGTCAGTGAAGAGAAAGGGAAGGATTCAAAAGATTTTGTGGAGCTACAGTTGGCTGGCCTTGTAGCCGAGGGGAGGAAATATGGGGAGTCAGGAATAAATCTGAGATTGTAAGCCTGAATGATGTAATGTAAAAAAAAATGTCAAATGTAAAATCAAATTGCATATTTTAAATTCTCTGGAATCCTTTCTACAATCCGTTCACTTCTGCAAACATTTATTAAGGGCCTACTACATGCAGTTTTAGGTACTGGGGTTCCAATAGGAAAGTGGCCTTAAGGAGTTTATATTCTATAACATGTCTACAGGTAAGTAAATACCATGGGATCATTTTATGAAGGACAAGCACTAACAAGATTAGGGAAGACTTTGTACACAATTTAGACATAAAGGGTGATACTATAAGCAGGTTAGGAGAGCAAGGAATAGTTTACCTGTCAGATCTATGGAGAAGAGAAGAATTTATGACCAAACAAGAGATAGAGAATATTATGAAATGCCAAATGGATAATTAAAAAGTTTTGCACAAACAAAGCCAATGCAACCAAGATTAGAAGGGAAGCAGAAAGCTGGGAAACAATTTTTACAGCCAGTGTGTCTGAGAAAGGCCTCGTTTCTAAAATACATAGAGAACTGAGTCAAATTTATAAGAATACAAGTCATTCCTCAATTGATCAATGGTCAAAGGATATGAACAGGTAGTTTTCAGAGGAAGAAATTAAAGCTATCTATAGTCATAGGAAAAAATGCTCTAAATCACCATTGATTAGAGAAATGGAAATTAAAACAACTTTGAGATACCATCTCACACCTATCAAATTGGCTAACATGACAGAAAAGGAATATGATAAATATTGGAGAAGATGTGGGAAAATTGGAAGACTAATGCATTGTTGGTGGAGTTGTAAACTGATCCAACCATTCTGGAGAGCAATTTGGAAGTATGCCCAAAGGGCTATAAAACTGTGAATACCCTTTGACCCAGCAATACCACTACTAGGTCTGTATCCTAAAGAGATCATAAAAAGGGAAAAGACTCACATGTACGAAATATTTATAGCAGCTTTTTGTGGTGGCCAAGAATTGGAAATTGAGGGTATGCCCATCAGTTGGAGAGTGACTGACCAAGTTGTGGTATATGAATGTAATGGAATACTATTGTTCCATAAGAAATGATGAGCAGGCTGATTTCAGAAAAACCTGGGAAGATTTGCTTGAACTGATGCTGAGTGAAGCGAACAGAATCAGGAGAATGTTGTACACAGTAACAACTGCACTGTGTGATGATAGACTTAGCTCTTCTCAGAAATACAGTGATCTAAGAGAATCCCAAAACACTCATGGTGGAGAATGCTCTCCACATTCAGAGAAAGAACTTTGGCGTCTGAGTGCAGATCAGAATAGACTGTTCTCTTTTGTTGTTGTTGTGTTTTCTTTCTCCTGGTTTTTCCCTTTTCATTCTTGACTAATGTGGAAATATGTTTAACATGATTATACATGTATAGCCTATATCAGATTGCATGCCATTTTGGGGAGGGGGGAGAGGAGGGAGAGAGGAAAATTTAGAACTCAAAGTCTTGTAACAGTGAATGTCAAAAACTAAAAATGAATAAATTTTATTTAAAAAAAGTTTAGGGAAGACTTTACAAAAGAGATGGCCCCTAGCTGAGCCTTTAAGGAGATCCATTTGAGGAGCCCAGATGAAGAGGGAGTGCTTTCCATTCATGGGTGGGGTAACTTGTATTGGAGTTGGCTTGTTGAATTTGGGAGACAATTTGATTGATTAGAACGTAAAAGTACATGAGATGGAGTTATTTTAAAGAAAACTGGAAAGGTAGGTTGAACCAAGTTTGTGGAAGGTTTTTAAAAGCCAGACTGAAGAGTTTGTATTTTATCCTACAGGTAGCCATTAAAGGTGTTTGAGTAGAGTAAAGTGGTAGTCAGGTTTATTCCTTAAGATTATTTTGGCAACTTTGTGAAGGAGGAATTGAAAGAGAGAATGGAAAGAGGAAGACCAATTTTATAGGCTATAGGCTCCCCCAAATTTACATATTATCTTGGACGTTGCTCTATGCTGATATTCAGTCTTGGGGTGGGGAGTGTGTTGGATAGGGATGAGAAAGGTAATCTGCACAGCTTGGGCATAGTCGAACTTGACATAAACATAAAATGACATCTTGGATATTTACTTGCATATTAAAAACTCTTAGACAATGAAAACTTGGAAATATTCATAAGAAAATTCTAAATTTTGGTTGCTGCTTTGAAGTGGACTGTGGTAAACAAAAAGAGATAAATGTTGGTACTAAGAATGCTTCTGAAAGGTATTCCAAGACACCTTCCCCTCCAAGGACATGCATCTGAATGTCAGCAGTCACTTATCAAGCTAAAGTTCATTGGAGCAGCGTCTAGCATCATCTCATTTTCCTCCATTGAATAGCATACTGTGTGGTGTTTTTGGTCTTATGTTTGTGCCATATGGTTCTTCATGACTCTGGCCTCTTATTGTGTTTTCAAGCAGATTGGTGATTCAGTTGGAGAAAATAACAGCTCTGTTCTGGACTTTATGTCAATGAAGTCATATTCTGATGTCTCTCTTGATATTTCCATGCTCAGTTCATTGGGTAAGTTTTTAAACAGCTGAACTCTTTATAAATTTTCTGTATTGCTTATCTAAAAGGGTTTATCCTGGGCTAATTTTTTAAACTCCTGTGTACCATAAAAAAATTAGGAAGCGAAGTTATCAGTATTTGCAATTATGGGTTGTAAGGGCCATTTTCAGTGGCATGTGGACTTGGTGCTGCTTGGTGTCCCATTCCATGAACCCCGCCCCCTCCCCCCCAATCCATTGCTTCTGGCTAGACCACGGGCCTTCTCCCTACACCAGTAATAAGTTGCCATCACAATATTTCCTCACCATCCTAACCGCACCTAGGTTGCAAGCCTGGGTGTTTGAGAGAATTGTGGCACTCTCAACAGTAATAGGAATTAGGAAGAGGGGAGAGCTTAGGGGGAAAAATAATAGTTCATGAAATGTTGAGTTTAAGCTGTCTAGTCTATGGAATATCCAATTTGAGATGTCTTAATAGGCAGCTGGAGAGTCTGGAGGTTAGGGCTAGATAAGTAGATCAGAGAATCACCGTAGGAATGATCATTCAATTCATGAATTGGAAAAAACAAAATCTATAAGGATATAAAGGAACCATTACATTCCTTCAAAGGTTTTTAGAGGTGGTTATAATGTAGATTTTCCATGTACCTATGATTTCATTTGTGTAGGTGTTGATGTTGAACAAGCCACTTTACTTTCCTGGGCCTCAGCTTCTTCATCTGTAAAGTGAGGTGGATAAACTACATGATCTCTTAGTTCCCTCCTAGCTCTAAAAATCCTATGATTTTTATGATCCTTTCATTGATATAGACCACAGCTTCTCCATACCTTTCTCTGAATCTCTGTAGAGAATCCACCCAGCAAAATGAAGTTCTTCCTCATGTTCTTTTAATATTTCCATGGGTCATTGTACAGTTATTGGATAGTCTCTTATCCCTTGTTCTCTCTAATTGCCAACCCACCTCATAATGTCTTGATGATGTCTGCTGTTTCTTCTCCATAAGTCACATCCTTGGAAATACTCTAGAGCCAGCTTAACTCACGATGTATATGTCTTATGCTTCTGTTCACCAATATATGCAGAATAAATTGAAAACTACAAAATAAATTTAAGGTCATTCAATTCAAGGTAAGGAGGGAGGGCGTCAGCCATATTTATGGGGTATCAGTGGAGGTTTATACAACGTGGTGCTTGAGATTCATCTTAAAGGAAGAAGAGAATCTTGGAGGTGGAGGTAGAGATAATGAGAGTAAGTGCAAAGGCATGGAGTCAGAGCTGGAGTGCAGTAACACCATTTTGGCCAGACTACAGGGTACAGAAAGAATAACTTTAAATGATACTGGAAGGGTAGGTTGGAGCCAGGTAGTGAAGGGCTTTGAAGACCAAACAGAAGAGCTTATGTTTTACCCTAGAAGCAATAGGGAGCTACTAAAGAATGATATAGTCATATCTATACTTGAGAAAAATCACTTTGACAGCATGTGGAGGATAGAGTAGAAGGAAAAGAGATTTGAGGCAGAGACACCAATTTAGGAGGCTGCTGCAGTAGTCTGGGTGAGAGGTGATGAGGGTCTGGACTAAGGTGCTGACTGTGGGTGTAAAGACTAGGTCGCATGCAAGAAGTGTTGTGGATGTAGAAATGGCAAGATCTTGTAACCAGTTTGGATATATGAGGTGAGGAAAATTGAGTTGAGGATAACAGTGAAGTTACGAAATTGGGAGAATGAAAGTGGGAAAGGTTTGTGGAGAAGAATAATAAATTTGGTTTTAGACATTTTGAGGTTGAGATGTTTCTGGGACAGTGGATTTGAAATATCCAGTAGGCAATTGGTGGTGCAAGACTATAGCGCAGGGAAAACCCAGGAGTTCAGTATATAGATTTCTGTGTCATTTGTGTAGAGGTGATAATTAAACCCTTGGGAGCTGATTAGATATGCATTGTAGAGAGAGAAGAGGGCCCAGGACAGAACCTTGGGAGAGCATAATTATAGGCAGGGTGTAAATGGGGAGCCAGCAAAGGAGATTAAGAAGGAGTGATCATAGAAGGGAGAGGAAAACCTAGAGAGGGTTTTTCTTTTAAATTAAACAAAAAGAGTGAGTGTCCGGAAGGAGGATCAACACCTCTCCCTGGATGGGCAAGGAGAGTTCAAAGGATAAAGACTAAGAAAATGTCAGCAGATTTAGCAATTGAGACTATTAATTACTTTGGAGAGAGGATTGTCTCTCTCTTACCTTAATTCAGTTAAATTCAACAAATATTAGGACCTATGTACAGGGTACCAGGAATTCAAGACAAAAAAAACTAAAACCTTTACATGGAACTTATATTCTGCTGCGGCAATTTACCATGGACAGAGATAGGTAAATAAAGAACTTTTAAGAAGTTGAAAGCATTAAAAAAAAAGTTGAAAGCATTAATACCTGAGGGGATCAAGAAAAGCCTTTGTAGAAATGAAAATCAACTCCTTGAAAAAAAACCAGGGTAAGAAGAAAAGAAGGTAGTGCATTCCAGATATGAGGGACCCACCTTAGGCAAAGACATGGAGATAGGAAATGGAATGTCATTTTCAAGAAACAGCTAGTAGGCCCAGTTTATTGGAATAGAAAGAACACAACAGAGAATGTATGAAATAAGGTAGGAAATATAGGTGAGAACTAGATGATGAAGGGTCTTAAATACCACGTGGAACATTTTGAGTTTTATCCCAGAGGCAATAAGAAACCACTGAAGATTTTGAGTACAGAAGTGATATAGTCATATCTGTTTTAGTAATAGCAATTTGATAGCTGTGTGATTAATGAATTGGAAAGGAGAGCAGCTGGCATCATGGAGTCTAGTTAGGAGGCTGCCGCAATAGTCTAGTCAAGTGCTCATAAATGCCTCAGGGTAGAGGCTGTGTTCATGGAGGGAAGGGCAAGATGTGAAAGACTTGGATTGAATTTGGGAGAGTTAGTGAAGACCCCATCAGCCCTCCACTTTGGTATCACATTTCAACCATAGTGTAAGCCATGATGCTGTCTTTGGACTATACCATGTATCAGGCCAGTAGTTGAGATCTGATAAGGAATGAAATGAGACACTCAGTTATTCTGTAGTTAAAAGGAGAATTTCTTAACCCAAAACATAGAAAAGATACTCAATAAGGATACAGCACCTAACTGAGGTAGATGGTCCCCTTATCTCCATTAGAAAACTAATTTGCTCATCAGGGCAGGGTACAATAACTTACCTTAAAATTTCCTAAGTCTGAAGAGTCAGATTCCACATGACCAGGCCTTTAAGCAACCAGGAAGCCAGTCAACCTAGGGCCACCAGAAAGCTGCCAATCAAATCTTGGAGATAATTTCTATTCAGTCTGTTAGACGGGGAAAGGTGGGGGAGGGGGGATGAGTATAACTTCTGTGGGATAGGTAAGAGTGGGAGTAGGGACTTTGGTAGATAATGATCCTATCATACTAGGTTATAGGAGCTTGGGAAGAAATATGAGTGTTGTCTTAGTCATGTTGAGCTTGAGCTACCTTTAGACATCCCAGTAATGCTGTCCAGTAGGCAGTTATTTATGGGAAATAAAGTTCAAGAGAGAAATCAGTGCTGCAGTTGACAAGATCACATTGGCATAGAGAGAAGAGATCCTTGGGAAATGCCTGCAACCAATGGGTGGGAGCAGGGTAAGAAGAAGGGGGCAAAGGAGACTTGAGAAGGAGTCCCAGAAAGGGTGCTGGGCAAGAAACCAAGGAAAGAGAAAGGCTCCACAGGAAGAGAGAGAGCAGTGTGTCAAAAGCTCTTGAGAAGTCAGAGAATGCGAACACTGAGAAAGACTCTTAGATTTTGGAGATTTTGGTAACATTGGAAAGAGTAACAATAATAATAGTTTGCCTGTTTGAGAACTTTAGTTTTATAAAGTACTTCATATACATTATCTCATTTGAGCCTTACAGCAGTCCTATGAATTAAGTGTTAACATTATGCCCATTTTAAAGATGAAGAAACTTTATAGAGTTGAAGGTTTTAAAAGGTGTGACTTGCCTAGGGAAAGATAAGTGCTAAATGTCAAAGATGGATTTCAAATCCAGATCTTCCTGATCTTAACTCTAGTGGTTTTGCCCACTATACCTCACTGCCTGGCAAGTGCTAACAGCAAATAAGCCAGACTACAGCTGGAATATTAGGTTCGGTTCTGGGTATTCAGAACAGGGCGACCAGGAGTGTGAAGGGCCTTGAGGTTATGCCGTAGTGAAGAAACTGAACATATTTAGCCTAGCAAAAAGAAGACTTGTCTTCAGGTATTTGAAGGGTTATCATGTGGAAAAAAGATCTAAATCATTGCTGTGCTTGAACCTGAGGGTTCAAGAATCAGAAAAAATGAGCGAGAGTTATAAAGTGGCAAGTTTAGGCTTATTGTAAGGCAGAACCTTCCTGACATATTAGAGTTATCTATAAGTAAAATGAGAAAAAAAGTGACTAGGCTTTATTCACCTTCCTGACATGGGGAGAGATGGAGTACAGGGGAGGTGGTGCTAATCATAAAAATTAACACAGATGTCTGCTTTTAAGCAGAGAATGAGAATCTAATCTAACTGGAGATGAATCTTTTTTAAAATACTTTTTTTTCCCCAATTACATGTAAAAATAATCTTTAGCATTCCTTTTTAAAATTATTTTTAGTTCCCTGTTTTTTCCTTCTTCTGTCCCTCACTGAGAATGCAAGCAATTTAATATATTTGAGAAGTGAGGCCTTTATCAGAGACAATTGTGTAAAAAAAAATTTTTCCCAGTTTCCTGCTTTCCTTCTAATCTTGACTGCATTGGTTTTGTTTGTGCAAAAACTTTAATGTAATCAAAATTATCCATTTTACATCCTGTAGTGCTCTCGCTCTTTTATTTGGTCATAAATTCTTTCTTTATCCATAGATCTGACAGGTAAATACTCCATTCTCCCCCAGTTTGCTCATGGTATCACCCTTAATGTCTAAATCATGTACCCATTTTGACCTTTCTTGGTATAAAGTATGAGATGTTGGTCTATACCTAGTTTTCCCAGCAGTTTTTGCCAAATAGTGAGTTCTTGTCCCAAAAACTGAGGTCTTTGGGTTTATCAAACACTAGGTTACCATGGTCATTCACTATTGGTGTATTATGAACCTAATCTGTTCCACTGATCCACAACTCTATTTCTTAGCCAGTAATAGTTTTACCACTTTGTAATATAGTTTCATATCTGATACTTCAAGGCCATCTTTCTTCACATTTTTTTTCACTAATTCCCTTGATATTCTTTGCCTTTTGTTCTTCCAGATGAACTTTTTTTCTAGTTCTACAAAGTGATTTTTTGGTACTTTGCTTGGTATGGTACTAAATAAGTAAATTAATTTAGGTAGAATTGTCATTTTTATTCTATTGACTCAGCCTATCTATGAACAGTTAATATTCTTCCATTTGTTTACAGCCAACCTTATTTGTGTGAAAAGTGTTTTTTAATTATGTTCATATAGTTCCCAGATTTGTCTTGGCAGGTATACTCCCAAGTATTTTATATTGTCTACAGTTATTTTAAACTTTTCTAAAATTCTGTTCATCTCCTTTTTTGTGCCTCTTTTACCAAGCTTTTTTTTTTCATGATTCACCCTTTTTTCATGATTTTCTTGCATCACTCTCATTTCTTTTCCCAATTTTTCCTCCACTCACTCCTCTTATTTGATTAAAATCCTATGTTGTCTTGGGCTTGAAAATTGTTACTCCCCATCCTTTTGTTGTTTTTTGTTATATTAATGTCATTTGGAGGAGAATTTGGGAGAGCCTAGGCAAATCTCTGCCTTTACTCTGCCATCCTGGCTCTGCCCCCTTCCCCCAATCTTCTGACTTTAGAAACTTTGGAGATCCATATCCCCTTTTATTACCATGACCCAGTCTCAGTAGTTATTAGTAAAACTGCTTAGGAAGCCATAACTTGTTTTTTAAATGTCTTTTGAGTAAGGGGGATACACAAAGTATTGGCAAAGTTGATTTTGCCTCATTACTGAGGTAATTAGGGGACATTTCTACCACTGGGAGGGAGAAAGTGGAATATTTCTTTGTGTTTTATACCCAGGCTAAGACTGAGTTATTGGTGACCTTAGTGTTTTTAATTAGCAAGTGGGTGTTTCCTCATAGAAGTTAATGAAATCTTGAAGGGAGATAGAGGTTGAGTTGTCATTGTATTAGGGCACTCTCTTTCTCACTCCTCTAATGTTCAGTATGACTCCAGTTATTTTAGCAAAAGAAAATTAAAGTTAGCAAGAGTTGAAAGAGCTTGAATAATATGGAACTAGGTTTTTACTGCCAGAAATTCTAGCACAAAAGGAGAGATTACTCAGGATTTTAGATCCTCAGCATTCTTCTCCCCCTGCCACGTTGGTGATGAGAAAGAAGATAAAAACAAAGTAATTACTTTTGTACTACAAAGTCAGAAGACTTGAAAAGCTTTCATTGAAACAGGTCAGTAGTGCAGGATGTTGGTACAAAATAAAGAAAATGTCACACTTTCACCAAATTTTAATAGGGTGAGGCAAAACTGAAAAGGCCAGGAAAGACTGATCTTTTTATGAACTTCCAGGAACTAGCTATGATTTTTCTCTTCCTTTTGAGTGACAGTGATAATACCTAGTAATTATGATGATACATAAAACAGGACAGTTTGCAGATGTATAACATTTTTCTTTGCTTTTAAGAGCACTTGGCTATATTTTCGGTAAATGATTATAAACTGTTCTTAGACATTTTGCTTGACTTGAAGCATGTTTGGAATGATTAAAGTCTTTCTTTCTCCCTGCTTCTCTCCCCTCAAACACACTTCTGACAACTTGGCTATTATTCTTTCTTGTTATGTATTTAGCTTTCACTTTATACTTTAACACGGTGCCTACCTTCACTCCACCATCATTGTTACCTGGTTCTTCATCATGGTGCCATTTAAACTGAAGGGTCCGGGAATGTTGTAACAGTGTGGTGTTTGGTTTTCAGGGAAAGTGAAGAAGGAGCTTGACCATGATGATAACCACTTAAACCTAGATGAAACAACTAAGCTCTTACAAGATCTTCATGAAGCCCAGACAGATCGAGTAGGCTCCAGGCCGTCTTCCAATCTCAGCTCTCTTTCTAACACTTCAGAAAGAGATCAGCATCATCTGGGTAAGTTGGTCTAAAAAAGGGTTTTGCTCTACCCTTTCATCAGCTGAAGCCTTCAGTATCAGGAACCTGGAGATCCTTATTTTGGTTTGGGTAGTCGTGCCACTCTTTTGCCACTGGAACAGAATTAAGGCACCCTTACCAATAGTGCCATTTAATTACGGACAGAAACTTTCTGTTGACCAACTCTACAGCTATTAATGACAACAGAAAATTTGAGTAGGACGCCATAGACTTTATGGAGGTTAACTGTTAGAGAGTTATACAATGGTCAAGTGCCTTTCCAGAGCCACTCACTTTAATATATGTTTCTCTTAATCATTTGGAGTCTACATTCAAGAGACATGATTACTTCTGTAGTGCCATTTTTAATCATCAGGAAAATAATGGAAAGTGGTAGATTTGGCATCAGATGAGATCTGGATTCAAATCTTGCCCTTTCCACTACTAAATGTCCATAGACAAGTTATGTAGCTTCTCCAAGACTTGAATTTCACTTGTATAAAATGAGGGTCATAACATTTTTAATACTTTCCTTACAAACTTCTCATGAGAATCAAGAGAAATATGTGCATGAATAAGCATCAGCAGCTGTTGTTGTCATTATTATTCTTATTTTGTTTCCATCTGGTGATCAGAGAAGAACCGTATGAAGTCAATGAACAACTTGGCCAATTTGGGGCCCACTTGTCAAGGAGTTTTTTGTTTTGTGTTTTTTATCTGTTATATCATTTTTGCTATCTCCCTAAGTGCCTTATGTATTGTATGGTCTGATGAATGTTTGTTGGGTGAATGAAGGGATATCATCATAAATGCTTCTGATCCATAAACATTGCCTTTCTTGTTGACTGCCTGGAGAGTTACCTTTAATTTTACCTATGGCTAGAATCTGCACTAAGAGCGAATCTGCAGAAAACTAAGTCCTCCCTATTCACAGCTTCAGGATTTTTGTTTTCTAGCCTTTGTGGCATGCAGTGGCATCCCCTGCACATTGTCCTTCAATGTCACAGATAACAAACATTTTTTTGTGCCTCCTATCAAAATGTAGCCACATCTCTTTCCAGACTATGGGAATAAGGTAGATGTGGAAAGGAGAGAAAAGGAAGGCCTACAGCAAGGCATGAGCCTTGGGCCCTCTTTGGGCATGGCCAACGAGCTTCACATCTGCTTGGCTACCAGCATTTTCTCTCTTGCATTAATTTTTTAAGGCTTTGTTGTACCTGAGGTTCATCATTTCCACCTGTCTCCTCATATACTCTCAGGGTGCTCTAGAATAGCTCTGCCACCAATGGAGAGAGTGCCTTATAATATTTGTCAGTTACTTAAAAGCTGGGAACAATGACTTTTACAAATGGAGTGATGACAGTTTTCTCAAATTAATTTTCAGTGCATTTTGCGGCCATTAATTTAGAGTGACAAAATAATACTATGTAGGAAATCTACAAGTAGAATTCCATGTCTACATAGCCACCAAAATATTGATGACAAACCATGAAAATGTGTGATCTCTTCAGTCATATTTTTCCCCATGTTCACAGGAAGCCCTTCTCATCTTAGTGTTGGAGAACAGCAAGACATGGTTCACGACCCTTATGAATTCCTTCAGTCTCCAGAACCCGCAGCCTCTACTAATAATTAATCTGATGGAGATGGATTTTTGAGGGGTGTGTGTTTTTGCTTTTTTAAATAATTGCATGTACTGCTTTTATAAAGTTTTTGTCAAGGGACGAAGACTTCCACTTTATCCTCTTTGGAATGAGGAAAGCAGCTGTATTATACTGCCATGGGGGATGGGGAAATTGTCTCCATGATATCATGTCAACACACCACATACAGCAGTTTTTGTATATAGTGTAATAGATGAATCTTGGATAGTGAAGATATAAATGGTGTGTTCTACAGCCAGGTTTATAAAGGTATGTTTGATCAGTTTCTGAGCATCATGATTTCTGTCCTAAAAGCTGTCTCTAGTCAGTAGTGTTGTACCATTCTGTTCCTTTCCTCAAGAGAAGCAAAGGTCTTCAAGAAGTGGTACGTACGACACGATTTCAGAATTTTTATTCCCGTGTTCTCTATTTTAAAACAGCCCATGTTATTCTGAATCTGAAAAATGAAGTTTCTAAGCCTTCTGTACACGCCTTCCCCTGTTCTCACAAGGCATTTGATTTGGAAACCTAAAGGGAATAACTTGAAACCTGTTTGGTGGGTGGGTGGCATTGTCGCTTCCCCTCTGCTAATAAATGCTGATATACTTGAAGTTAAGGGAACTCACATCCTATTGTCTTATTAACCTGTATGCATAGGAAAGGAGTGACAGACACTATGCTGGAAGAGCGTACATTTTCCTGCATTTTTTAATGAAGTGTTAAGTTTCAGCATTTATGTGACAAGACTTTTTTATTCTTGATATGTTTACTGGATGACTGTTAATATTTACAGAATATTGTAAATACAGCAATTAATAAAAGATATGCCAAAAATTATACTTGGAGTTTGGAAACAAATGTTTTGTCCTAGGAATACTGAGCATGTATTTTCAACATTTGCTTTTTGTTGTTGACATTTTTGTCCTAAAAATACAAGAATTTCTTCCCAGACATAAAATCATACAACTTAACAAATGGAAGAAGCCTTAGAATCATCTGATACCAACTCCCCAGGTTCAGATAACTTGGTTCAATTCAGTTCAGTGAGGATTCATTGAGTGTCACACAGACAGAAATTGTGTAGTTCTCCCTTGCCTTAGGGAGCTTACGTTCTGCTGAAGGGAAACAGCATGTACACAAATGACTAAATACAGAGTGATTTCAAAAGGGAAGAGTGATTCTGAGAATCAGTAGAGATCTTGGTGGCATAGGAACAGAGTCTTAAAGACCTTTACAACCTGGTTCCAACCTACTTTTTCCAGACTTTTTCACATTATTCACCAGTACCTATCTCCCGAAGTTATTGTGAGGATAAAGACAATAAATCTTAAAGCATTATATGAGATAGATAGAGGTATAGGTGTATGTTTATTAGCTATTATTTCATATACCCAGCCAGACCAGACTACTGGCTGTTCCCTGATTTCATCTTTCACTTACACAGACTCTCTTCTACATGGAATGCCGCCTCCTCTCAACTCTACTTCTTGAAATCCTTCTCTTCTGCCAATGTTTAGCTCAAATGCCTCCTCCTTGGATCCTCTCAGGTGAAAGTGTGGAACAAGCATTTAATTTAGAATCAGAGGCCCTGGGTTCAAAATCCCTTCCGCACCCCACCCTCCATCCTCATTCTTCTTAGAACCTGGGTGACTTTTTAGGCAAGTTGCATAAACTCTCTGGGCCTTCATCATTGCAAAAATTAGAAAATTAGATGAGTCAAGTATGTTCCACCTCAGTACTGATCTTCACATTTTCTTAGAGCATTTTGGTTGCCTCCTTTGCCCTAATCACACTTGATTTTGTATCATGTATAGGTGTGTATATGTCATTTTAATAGATTGTTTTCCCCTTGTAGATTATGAGCTCCTTGAGGGCAAGAACTATAAATTTTTTTTTTGCCTTTATATCCTTCGCTCTTAGCACAATGTCTTGTATGCAGTAGGTATTTAATAAATGTTTATTGAATTTGAGGCAATTTTGGGTAGGTAAATGCCATTCTTGAGAGCTTCAAAATGGCTTCAGATAGACTAGATTTCTTCCAACTGGGTCATTTGTTTCTACCCGACTCAGAAGCAGGTAGCAATCAAGGTATTCAATGTATTTTGGAAGACTTTTAGTCACAAAACATTCTCAGTTTCCCATGGGTCATTCATATTACTGATTCTGAGAGACTCAATCAACTATGAATGCATCTCTTCCTTCTAGGAGAGGTGGGAGGATTTCTCCCAATACCTGGGAACATTGTTCCTTAGTGTTATTTGAATGTCCAGAATCATCCCCTTCCTATCTTCCTGCCTTCATTCTCTCCCTTCTCCTGTCTTTCCTTTGCGTTATACTGATCTCAGCACTCCTTCAGTAGCTCCCAAAATCTACCTCAGTCCTTATCCTGCCATTCAAGGTCGGCCACAAGTCTAGCTCTGACATTCCTTTCTAAACTTCTCTTGACACTATTCCCTTTCATGTTCTCTGTGTTCCTGCCAAGCCTAATAACTTTTCCCTCATTCCCATCCCAACTTGTCCCATCTTTGTGCTTTTGTTAGTGCTATCTCCATTAGCCTGAATGAACTCATTCTTCTACTCAAACTACATCGCTGCTTGGTAAAATCTCAGTATCATGATTTCTCATGTATAAGTGGTAAATTGCTTGCTTTCTCAATGGGTGGCATGGGAAGGAAACAATTTAGAACTCAGGATGTTAAAAATGAATATAAAAATAAATTTTTTTAAATCTTATGGCATTTCATTAGGAGCCAGCATGAAGTTGTCACCAGTCTCTCCTCTACCATATGAAAATCATCTCATTCTCCTCAGATTTCTCAGCACTTTGGACTGGGCCCTCTATTTTGGATTGCTAGATATCCTTTTTAGCTCCTGTTTGCACAATAGCCCTTGAGGTGGGGGCTTCTGGGAATTGCTACTTTTGAACTTCTTTAGGATCCCTACCCACCTCTCCACCAGCTGCTAACCCACCATCATCCAGCTGCTGAATATTTGCAATTCAGGTGTCCAAAATGTTAGTAGTGGCATTTTTTTCTAGTAGCAAAGAGCTGGAAACGATGTCCATCATTGTGCAGATGCCCAAGCAGTTCTTCAGGAATGTGTAAGCAAGTCCTACATGGATGTAGTGTGTAATAAGAAATATGGTGAATACACAGAAGCATGGGAAGGCTTTTATGAAATGTTGCAAAGTAAGGGAAGTAGAACCAGGAAGACATGCTCAAGGACTACAAAAATAGAACACAACAAAACAATCAAAACAGAACGTTGTGAAAGTGTAATGACCAAGCTTGACCCCAAAGAAGGAATATTAGAAGTCACCTCCCCACCACCATTCCCACCCTACTAGTTTCTTTGCCTTTTCACCAGTTCTGAGTGCAGCAGATAACCTGCTGTGACACTGGCACTGGGAAGAAGTTGCCAACACGTGAGAATAACTCACAGATGAAAAAACATAAAGCACAAGGTGATTCACTCCCAGGAATGTTACTGCCTGTGCTCTCAATCCTGCTTCGCCTCTCCCTTTAACATTATGACTTGGCTATAGTTTTCCTGCTCCCAAGTTTCCCTTTGATTTCTTTGCCTCCCACATTCATTAGCTTCTCCACCTCTGAATTTCCTTGCCCTTGGTTGCTGATTTCTCAATCTCTGAGGTAGCGCAGTGGATAAAACACCAGCCCTGGAGCCAGAATCCTGATTTCAAATTCTTTCTCAAACATTTATTAGCTGTGTGACCCTGGGCAAGTCACTTAGTTGCTGGCTTATTCAGGTTCCTAGCCTCTGAAGCTGAGATGCAACAAAGTATGGATCAATTCTCTGTTGCTTGTGCTAATTTTGGCCTAACAATTAGCACCATCAGCTACCACCATGCCATCCATATGTGTAACCATCGGTTATAGCAAATGGAGAAGTTTTGAATGCTGTGGATAAGTTCACTTACCTTGGTAGTGTACTTTCCAGGGATATGCACATTGATAATGAGGTTGATGCACACATTGCCAGAGCTAGCTCGGTGTTTGGGAGGCTCCAAAGAAAAGTATGGGAGAGAAGAGGTATTAGACTGATTACCAAACTGAAGGTCTACAGAGCCATTGTGCTGACCTCATTGTTGTATGCCTGTGAAACCTGGAAAGTCTACTAGTGCCATGCCAGGAAATTGAATTGCTTCCATCTGAATTGTCTTAGGAAGATTCTGAAGATCACCTGGCAGGATAAGGTACAAGACACAGGTCTTTACTTGAACTAAACTGCCAAGCATTCAAACTCTGCTTCAGAGAGGGCAATTCTGATGGGCTGGCCATACTGTTCATATGCAAAATGTATGCATGCCAAAAAGACTACTTTATGGGGAACTCACAAGGCAAGCATTCACATGGTGGTTAGAAGAAGCGATACAGGGACATTCTCAAGGTCTCTCTCAAGAACTTTGGAATTGATTGTGTGACATGGGAGACATTGGTATAGGACTGCTCGGTATGGTGTGCCCACATCAGAGAAGGTGCTGTGCTCTATGAGCAAAGCAGAATTGAAACAGCTGCAGGATGTACAAGTTTGGAATATCCACCCCAAATGTTCACATGGACTATTTGTGCCCGACCTGTGGTAGAGCATTCCGAGCTTGTATTGGCCTGATTAGCCAGAGTCAGACACATTGAAATCTTGACTCAAGCATAGTGATGTCATTTTGGTCCTCTCTGAGAATGAAGGACAACGATCAACCTAAGCTGTGAAGTGATAATGATGATGGCACATACCTCTGGGTTGTTGTGAAAGTCAAATGAGATATTTGTAAAGCTTCAATGTTATGCTTTAATATAGTAAATTCTTAAATGCTTGCTTGAAAATAAACCTTTGAATTCTTCCTTGTTACACTTAGGTCTAGCACCTTGCCTCACCCTCTGATCCCCTTCAGGCCGGAGCTACCAGTATGATCCAGCCCTTTTGAAAGCCCTGCTTCATCTTCTTGCCTGATGGACTGACCTTGGCTGTCTCTCTGGTGAACCAAATGGGGTCCAGTCCATCTTTTGGCCTAGCTTTGTATCTGCAGCATATATGAAATAATCATTTATTTCCTAAGCATGTCAGTTTAACCAACTCTTCCAATTGTTTACATAATTTTACCCTTTCAGAGTTTCTCATCTCTCGTATTTATATTTCAAAATATCTGCTCAGATCTATTCTTTTCATCTGGAATGTTTGAAAGTCCTCCATTCCATTAAAGATCCAATCCCACACCTGTGGGATTATACTCAGCTTTTCTGGATAAATTCTTCATTGCAAGACTATATGTTTTGCTCTTTGGAAAATTGTTTTCCAGAATCTCTCATTTATGTACAATGTTAGATCTTGTGTATCCTAACTATGATTCTTTGGTCTTTGAAGTCTTTCTGGCTGCTTGTAATAAGTTTTCATTGATGTGGGAGCTGTGAATTTGGGTTATGACACTCCTAGAACTTTTCCTTTAGGAAAAGCCAATTAAGCCTATCATGTTTAACCCCTTGTGACCTCGAGATCATTTAACCTTAGCTGTCACCATTGGCTGTCTGGTGGTACAGTCACAAGAGCTTGTTCTGACCTAACCTGATACTTGACAGTGGAGGTAGAGGTGCTAGGCAAGCCGTATCCCCACGACTGGTAAGTGATAATGCTATCTTTCAGTGTCTGAAAGAGGGCAATGGAATGGACCCAGAGACAATAGGGCACTGACAATGGGATGGAGAACAAAAGTAGAGGCATAGACTTGGACCACGTGGTTTGGGACAAGGAATAATTTCTACCACAGGCTGGCTACTACTTCTATACACATTTCTTTTTTTCTGAAGGAAAACTAAGAGTGAATCACAACAGAGAAAATAACAATTTTTCAAGACACATAAAAGCAGTGACATAGAAATTTGTTAGAATATGTCCCCAAAAAACATACATTAGCAGAATATTAAAAGAAAATATTAATTAACTAATATGCAGTTTAAAAAATTGGAAACCCAACAAACAACTCTAAAGTAAATCAAAAAAAGGGGAAATCTTAACAATTAGAGGAGTGGATAACCCAGAAACCAAAGACTATAGAACTTACAATTAAACATTGGAAATCCCAAACTCACCCCTGTGTTTATGATGTACACCCAATACTGCGGGGGGACGGTGGGAGTGGGGGGCAATTCTGAGGAACAAGAAGCTCTCTATAGTTCTGAAGGAACTATAGTTAGAAATGGTTAGAAATACTTAACCTCTCTATTCTGGGGAATGAGTCTATGGAAATGTATTCAATTGGTCTTTTGGACTGACTCCAACCCACTAGGAAAACTCCACCCCCAATGTACTCTGATCACTTCTGCTTCTTAGAATACCTAGGCTTCCTCAAAATTTAGCACAAATACCACCTGCTGTATGATGCCTTTCTGATCCTCTCACTGCTACAATGTTCTCCCTCAAATGACATTGTATTTATTTTGTGTGCACTTAAATGTGTAGAAGTTCATTGCGATGAAACTCCTTGAGGAGAGCAACTTTTATTTTTTAGCTTATTTTTATCTTTATATTCCCAGTTGTTAATTTGTCTCAGTCGTATCCAACTCTTTGTGGGCCCATTAGGGGTTTTCTCAGCAATGATAGTGGAGCAGTTTGTCATTTCCTTCTCCAGCTCATTTACAGATGAAGAAACAGAGGCAAACAGGGTTAAGTGACTTGCTTAGGGTCACAAAGCTAGTAAGTCTCTGAGGCTAATTTAAACTCATGTCTTCCTGATTTCCAGGCCCAGAACTCTATCCATTGTGTTACCTAGCTGCCCTATATTACCCGGCATAATATCTAGTACATAATAAATGCTCACTGATTGAATTGATTGTATTAACTTGTCTAAGTATGAGGGGGATGAATGGAAGATAGCCTACAGGACCTTGGCAGGGGCACAGAAATGCTCATTGGACTGAGTAGCTCTTTGTCCTTCTTCCAGTGTTTTGTGAATGGCATGGTTTAGGCTGTGAATGATATTAGGATTGATAGGCAACCCATGTCCTGATACTCAGCCAGGCCAGTGCATTGTTTAAACAACAAAATGTTACTTTGTCCTTCAGCAAGTAGAATTCTTGGATTATGTTCTCTCCTCCACCAGGATTCAGATTGATCATCAAAAAGTAATCTCCATTCTCCATCAGCCACGTCCCCAGGAGGACTAAGAACCATTTAAAAATCCCTGTGGCTTTTCAGGGTACTTTCAGAAGGTCATGCCACAGTTCTCCACACTAATGATGTCCCCTAATGTGGAAGACTTTGCATTACAAAATATTTAAAAATATGATGGTGTCCTAGTTTGAAGTCCTTGGATTTACTGAATTTGAATACCTTATCGGTCTTCCTTCTATAGAAGACATTCAATTTCAGGAAGAGATTTGATTCTCTGGAACTCAGAAGTGGTGTTATTCATGGTGCCCAAACTAAGAGTGATGATGTCTTATTTCATCCAATTGAGAGAGGTATTGCTTTTGTACTGATAGTCTGCCCTCTTTTCCAGATGAAGGAAGGGTTACATCTACCCACTTGGACATCTCTGAGTGGTTTTCTCTAATGCTATTGGAAATGATGCACCCACTGTTAATACCAGTGAATGAATAGTGCCCTAATTCCATTTCTAGATAGTATTAACTAGCTTTAGCAAAAGGGTTATTTACTTCAAAGATATAACAAGAACAGAAATATTAGAATTTCTCTGCAACACCTAGGGGCCACTCTGTCCCCTAGAGCACCTCAGTCCCTGGGGAAAATTGGGTCAAACTTAACTCAGTTTCTAAGTAGCATTTGCCCCATGTTCACATCCAAAGGTAGCATAGGCGCTGGATGAGTCTGTATCTCAGCAACCACTGGGTTGGATCCTGAAGATTGTTCCTTGGGGTGTCACTGGGCTCCAACTTCATTCAGCAACATGTATGTAGGAGCAAAGGCAGTGAATGGTGGGAGTGATCCAAGGCTGAGGCTTGTCAGGGAGTAATCAGTTAAATTATAAAGGGGCCAGGGATTCAAGAGTTGGTTCACTAAGGGGTCAAGATGGGCAAAAGAGGCAAGAGTGGCTAGTACGGAGGAGATGGCTTGGGAGGTGATTGAAGGACCATGGGACACGTAGGTCATGTATTGATGAAGAGTAGAGTTTTGTAAGACAAGAAGGAGGGAGAGAAGGGAAAAAAGAGAGGTGAAAAGCCAGTAGATTGTGATCAGAAAAGGGGATTTCAGAATTCTTGAGCCCATGTTCAACGTGGTATGTTGGTAGGTGATGGCAAGATCAAGAGGATGATTATCTTTGTGTGTGGCTGAGGTGGAGTGGAGTAGTTCATGGGAAATGGGTAGGCTAAGGGACTGAATAGACAGGTTGTAGTCATCACATTAGCTATTCTAAATCCTTTCTTATCTCCTCAAGCCCATCATATGGCACTTTTATACTACCCCCTCACTCCTCTCAGTGGATGTCCTAGATTTATTCTTTTGTGAGGCAAACTAGGCCATCTTTGCCTCAATTCTTACCTATTCTTTAACTAGGCTAAATGAGTGTTGCCTCGGACAAGCTGAGACTTAGGAAGGACCTTAGTTTCAAAAAGCCAAGGTCTCCCACTGCATTCTGGGCCATTTGCCAGTCATCTTGACTTATGTCTTGCCACTGGACCCCGATACGCTGGAGGAGAGAGTGAGGCTTGTACAGTTCTACCTCACTTAAATCTCATTCAGTGGCAGTTCAAGACATCTTCTTCCTGATGTCATTGTTCCTCTTCAAGAACGAAGGACAAAGAACAGCAACATTCCTTCCATAATCTCAGGATCATCCTTGACTCTTTCTTCTCCATCACTTCTCAGATTTTATAACTTCTACCTCTACAACATCTCTTACCTCCATCCCCTTCTCTCCATCCATACAGCAACCAACATAGTCCAGGCCCTCATCACCTCTCATCTGGACTCTTGAAATAACTTCCAGATTGGCCTCCAAACTTCCAGTCTCACCCCCTCTCCAATCCACAACCAACAAGTCCTAAAATATAAGTCTGAAGCACTCCACTGCTCAAAAATCGTTAGTGGCCCCTTATTACTTCTAGGATAAAATACAAACTCCTGAGTTTGGCATTTGAAGCTCCCTCCAATGTGGCTCCCATCTACCTTTTCCAAATATTTTTCCTATTACTGCCCTGTTTGAGACCATTGCTCAGACTCTACTGAACTCCACAGAAGAATTACATAAATTGGCCAACGCTAAAATCAGTAGGCACTTTTTATTTGTTGTGTCTGAGGGAAGGTCATGATTTAATTGCAGACACCCAAGGGAAGGTAGGGACAACAAGGGATGGGTACTGAGGCAATATCTACCCCAAAACTGGGGCAACAACTGACAACTCTGAAACTAGGACAGTCCACGGTCCTCAACACTGGGGCCAGGACTGATAGCTTGAAACTAGGGCAGCCTAATGACCTCTCTTCTTCCCCCCAGCCAGGAGGAGAATGTTGCAGATGCCCCTGGTAGCTGGGCTTGGACCAGAATGATTCCTTGCCCAGTTCTTTGTGCAGAGTAGAAGCAGGAGGAAGAATGTCCTTTTTCACCAATGTTTTGGAAAACAAAACAGAACAGGAAAAAAAGGATTTCATTTTGAAAAGAATATGGACACTGAACCTGTTAACTTTAGAGCTAAGACTAACACCTCCAAAGGGTGACTGGAAAGAGCAGGAAAAATATGAAACCAGGAATGTCCCAGGGAGTCTCAGGCATGGGAGTCTTCAAGTCATAATAAGAGAGCAACCCATAATGGTCTTACCAAAGGCAGCCCTTAAGACTTGGTACAGGACTACTCTAAGTTTTCACTTGGACTTGTGAGTCTGTGTTTACTTTATGTATAATGGCAGTTCAGGATCAGGATAGCCTATGTGTTCTACAAGGAGGGATAGTGTATGGTTTCCTATCCCTGAAGTCACAGCCAGGAAGTTGTTAGCTAAGTAACAGGGAATTTCTAGATTGGAAGATTTTAGGCATAGGTGATACACAATTGCAAGTTTCAGAAAAGAAGCAGGGCAAGAGGTAATAATTATTATAGTGTTCTCTTGGTTCTGCTCATTTCACTCTTCATTATTTATTTCATGCAAGGCTTTCCATGTTTTTCTGAGCCCATCGAGCTCATAATTTCTTAGAGCACAGCAGTATTCTATCACACCTCTTAATCCCTAGCTTTGCTCAAGGCTTACCTCAAGTGCCACTTTCCACAGAAAACCTTTCCTAAAACATTGGTGCTTACTCCTTCAAATTATACTCATTCATCTGCCTACATAGGATCATAGTTGTAGTGTCAGAAGGGATTTTAGGGGCCATCTAGTGCAGCCCTTTCATTTTTATAGGTAAGGAAACTGACTGAGAGATCAAAAGACTTGCCCAAGGTCACACCTGTAGTAAGAGGTAGACTGGGAGGATATAGGATCATAGAGCTAAAAGAGACTATAGAGGCCATCTGGTCTGTCTCATAACTGAAGCCCCACAAGGCTAAGTGACTTGCTTAAACTCACTTAAGTGATACTATTTTGAATTGAAGTCCTTTGACATCTTTCCATTGCATCATACATCCTCCTAAAGATGTCCCCCGACCCAGAGACCTTCAAATAAAGGCTGAGTGACCATTTATTATGCATACTATAAGTGGGCATTTTTTTTCAGATATGAGATGGGTTTACTATCCTCTGGGGTCCTTTCCAACTCTGAAATTTTGTGATAAAAGTTAAAATCCCATATAATTACACATGTAAGAGGGAGTCCCATGTGTGATTTAAGCTAAAGCTAAAAAGACAGAGCTTGTATCAAAATACAAAGTGGAAGATATTCAGATGCAAAATAGACATTCTTGTTAGAAAAAATCTGAGGCTTGATTAGCTCAGTTACATATAAAGAGGCAAGTGTGGACAATGAACTTAATTTCAGGGCACAGACTTCATTCATACCTTTGTTTCTAGCCATTCATCTATATAAGCTCCCAAAGGAGTGTCAAAAGTAGAATCACTAAACATTCATAATGCACCTACCATGTGCCAGATACTACACTAAGTGCTAGGGATACAAAAAGAGGCAAAAGACAGACCCTGCCCTCAAGAAGATTATAATATAATGCGGGGAAACTGACTAGACTGAATTTATAACCCTAAGGGAAGATGGAGTGCCTTATTGAGAGAAGTAGTGTTTGATCTGCTGCTGGTCAGTCATTTTCAGTCATGTCTGACTCTTTGTGACCCCATCTGGGATTTTCTTGGCAAAGATACTGGAGTGCTTTGCAATTTCCTTCTCCAGCTCATTTTACAGATGGAGAATTGAGGCAAATAGGGTTAAGTGACTCGCCCAGGGTCACACAGCTTGTAAGTGTCTGAGGCTGGATTTGAACTCAGGAAGATGAATCTTCCTGACTCTGGGACCAGCACTCTATATCCACTGTGCCACCTAGCTGCCCCGGAGTTTGAGCTAGTCAGTCTCATCAATAAATAAACTTTTATTAATTCTTACTATGTGCCAGGAACTGTGAGCTAGGGATTCAAAGGAGGGCAAAAGACATGTCAAAGAGCTCACAGTCTAATGAGCCAGAAAGGATTGTCAAATTGGTGAGACTAGACCTCTCCTAACTCCTGCCTAGAGGTGACAAACAACCTGAGAAGTGGAGCTCTGAGATGGTCAAAGACACTTATGCTGATTCTAAATTGAGGGTCAGTGCCTCAGCTAAAAGATCACTGTATTCCTATAGCTAGAGAGAATGTAGTAACAACCATCCAAGCCAGTGGCTGAAGGTGGGAAAGGCCAACAGCTGCCCATCAAAGGGCAAGCCGAAGAATCCAGTGGAACCACCCATCAGGTAGAGATATTGTGCCCATTGACGTCCTAGCCCAGCTAAGCAGTGGAGTAATTCATCTATCACAGGGGTTATGCCATGAAATGAATGTGAAGACTATCTAGAAAGGGACAGGACATCAAGACTGTAGTTCCAGAGTTGAAAGTTGCCTTTGACATGTGTGCCTAACATTGTACTTCAAGTTCTTGCTCACTCTTGATAGAAAAATGCTTTATAACTACCTTGCTTGCTTTTTGAGTAAATGTCTTTACTAAAGAACTGAGTCTACTGGTTAATTAGTCTTGGGAAATATGCTGGTTGGGGCTTATTAGCCAGTATTAGGATGGTAGCCACCCATAGTAGCAGCCACCCCTTTGGGGACCCAACCTGCCAATGATAGTGCAAATTGGACAAATGGAGAGAAGGAGGCAGGGTATTACATGCATACATATACACACAAACACACACACATATATGATTTTTCTTAAGTTTTAAGGTTTTTGTTTTTTAAAAAATAAAAATATCTTATATTTCCCAGTGGTATAGAAGCATCTTGATAGCAGAATTTTTTTTTGTCTCTTTATCTCAAGTACCTAATAGGCTGCCACATACACAGGAAGTGTTCATTAATATTTAGTGAATTGATTTGAACAACCTAGTCAGATTTCCTATCACAGTCCAGATATTCTATCCAAAATTATACAGCCTCCAGATCATTCAGAAAAATATAATCAGTAAAATTGTCCTGGTTCCCATTTTTCTCATGTTTTGATTTCCAGATTCAGTACATCTCAGGCACCTAGAACCAAATGGTGACCTCATCCCTCGACCTAAGTTCCTAACATATTCAGGAAACACATCCAAGACCAGAAACATATGCCCTAAGGACTTTCCTGGACCCCAAAACCCCTTGGACAAAGAATAGGTTTACCCAAAGGGAGGCCCAAGTATCTCATGGAAAAACTCCCTCTCCCCTCCTACTCACCTGCACGCTCCCCAAGTTAGAAATGCATTTTTTCTGCTGACTTGTCAAGTCTTAATTATATGTCTCCATAGAGAATACCCAAACTCAGACTCTTAGTCAGAGACATGTTTGATACCCCCTATCACTGTGACTCCACAAGACAATGTACCCATTTACCTGACATTTGAATATACTAGTCATTTTCCCCAGAGAAAGGAGGAGGTAGTATGTAGAAACATCCAGAATGGCTGAAAAAATGCATAAGATCATCTCCTGATGCCAAAGGAATTTTGCAAACCCTTTCATTGATTCTTATCTGACTCGCTCATGAATGGCATACTAAAAGAAGTTTGAGGTCCATATTTTGCATTTACTTTGTATATGCTGATTTACATATATGATGTCTCTTCTGACAGAATGTAAGTTTCTTGAGGGCAGAAGCTTTTTCATTTTTGTCTTTGAATCTCCAGAGTCTAGCACACCGTAGATGCTTAATAAAAGTTTGTTGCTTGATTAATTGGGGTCTGCTCATTCTACAATGGTATATTTATTAAAAACTTTAGCCTCCCTTTGACTACTTCAAAATAAAACTACACATACCCCACCCTCCACAAGCCACTGCAAACCAGTTTGGACCTCCAGACAGAGCCAATTTCCAGAGTCTTGGCTGTGTTTGAAGCTTCATTTCCTAGATCCAAAGCCAGATTGGAAATCAAGGTTGGCAATGCAGTTAAAGCACATGTGTTTTTGTATCCTGTTGTGTGAGTGAATGCTCCCTGGTGGTTCAGAAACTACTAATAAACTGCAGTTAGATGAGAACTGGGTATGGCTGTGTTTATGTTACTTGAGAGCCACAACCAGATCAGTCCAACTACCAATCAGCATTTCTCCTTGATTATGTTTACTGATTTGCCTACAATTCCAACACTGAAGGATCTCAAGCAGAGGACTATCACTTGTAAAGGTAATTTGTTTTTCATGTAAGGGGTTAACCCAAATGATCTCCAAGTTTTCTTCAGCTCTGGGATTGCATAATTCTATGGTTTTTATAGAGTGAAATGTTGAATTATTTTAATAAGGACCAGGACAAAGAACCTTTATCATGGTCAGTGTCTAGGTGTTAGGCCTAGATTTAATCATGACATACTCCATTTTATACCTTTCTTTTAGTGGTTTTGGATAACACAAGGAAAGGCTTTGCATTCGTTTGATAATAACAGCTTTCAGCTTAAATAAGCTCTTTAGTCATGCTGCTTTAATTAAGAAATCTGATTTGCTTCAGCCATTAAAACACATACAAGTTGAAGCCAAATTTAAAGAAGTGCATACATCACCCCATTTCCCATTAGCTTTCCAATCTGATACTGTACACAATGCTTTTGAGAAGAGTGGCTTATTCTTGTTTCTGTCTTTTAAATTGGCAATTGGCTAACAGAAGGTGTCAGAACATGCTATGAGTTTCCTGCCTGCAGGTTTTTGGTTTGTTTGTTTGTTTTGTTTTTTTAACTTGGAGCTTTAACACTTTTTGTATTCTATTCCATACCAAGAAACAAATTATTATCAGGCCACTTGAGGCCAAGCAAGAGCATATATATTTCTTTCTCTTTTTCCTTTACTCACACAAATGAAAAGTCACTAAGATCTGAGTTCCCATTAATGTCTTACCAAGTTTGAATTCTGCAAACTAGAACAAAGAACCTAGAACAACCTATCTGTTTTATCTAGACTGGGATGGTTCTTCCTTAAAGGGGCAAGGAGGCTGCCCATAGGATTTAATTAATTAGTCTATAGGAGTAGGGCCTGAATCATTGGCATAGTGTCCTACTTGCCTGGGGCATAAAAAGCCCAGCCTGTAGGGAGTTGGCATTTTTCAGGTTTGTTGGAAAACTCGTTGCCTTGCTCAGTATTTTTTTTCTGATATAGAGAAGGGGAGGTGATGTCTCAAACACTTGAATAAATGTCGTATTTGTATTGACCTGTCATATATTGAGTAAACATCTTTTAGGAGTTTGTTTTCTTTATTTTTATGACCTGTGAGTATCTCATTGCATTCTAGTTCTGATCCTAAAACAGTGGAATGGCTTGACAGTTGTGATTGAGATTTTAACAAAAGGGTAAACTGAGGAAGATCTCCAAGTAAGATAACATGTTAGCAGGGGGTGTGCTACCTTGTCAATAAATGGGTCTGTGGCTTGATTCTATTAATGCTAAGAACCTGGAGCAAGACAACAGTTCCCCTTATATAGGTTTTGAGGAGTACAGCACAAAGAACAGAGTGGGGCAGATGACATCGTGGAACTAAGGACACCATGACTGATTACAGAGCTGATTACAGAGAACAGCATGATTGGTTGGAAGTTTGGTAATAGGGGCTAGCAATATCCTTTATTTTCTCATGAGACTAAAAGGTGTTCATTGTCTGAGTGCAGGTGTGAGATAGTGGCCCAGACTTTTGGACAGAACCAGACATTCTTAAAGGATAGCTTGGTGGCATAAAGATATCAGGCCTGGCTCCCTTTCTGTTCCTGCACATTTCACAAGGTTAGCAAAATTCCCTGAGGCAAGAATAGATGGATTTTTAACCTTAACTCAATACAAGCCAGCTGAATTCTGAACTGAGTTCAGAGACAAAGAGCCATGACTTAAGTATTTGCAGGGCAAAATCAATTGCTTGTAAATAGGAAATGATACAAGATCAATTTTAATTTTCTCATGACTTAGCCCTGGCCCAGAACATTCTTTGATGTAGCAAATCCATTAATGGGTATACTGGTTAAAGACAGAAATAAGGTCCCCATATCTATCAAAACATTCACAGCAGCATTTAATAGCAGTGTTCCCCAAACCACCAGAGCTGTTTATGGCCCAGTCCTTCCAGTACCTCTCCCTTGAGGAAAGAAATCGTTGTGGAGAAGTAACCACTACCTTCCTTGTCATCACTACTAAAAACTGCTGACCAACTGCCACCAACAGGCGGAGGAATATAAGAACCCTGAGAGTGGCAGCACTACCCAGACTGCCAATCCTACTCCTGGGCCATCCCTCACAGCATCATCTAAGGAAGCAACTTCAGCAGAAAAGAATCTGTACAATCTCCATCAACTGTCAGCCAGCCGCCATTCACAGGGCAGGCTGGCCAGTCTAGCGGAAACTATAGGAGAGAGACACCCTGGGGGAGAGACAGAAGACAGCATGTGCCAGGCAAATTGAAATGCTGCCACCATCTTGACAACCAACTCACCTCAGACCCTGAACCCAGGACCCTGAACCCAAGAGCCTTTGGTATAGCAGTGTACTAGCCCAGTGGCCACGGCTATCATCCTGGAAAATAACCTTTATTGAGATGCACCTGGCAATTGCTCCTACAGGTACTACAACCTCCGTTGAGAACCAGAAAAAAAAAAGTCCTTGTCAACAAAGTCTTTGAAATCATCAAATGTTCAACATTAGAACCTTATGAATTTATCAGTGAAAATGGCAGACGCAGCTTTGCTGCTGCCCCCTAAGGACCATGGGACTTTTCCATATGACTTACTTCCACGTGTGTTGTTCCTCCTATTAGAATGTGAGCTAATTGAGAGCAGGGACTGTCTTCATTTATATCCTCAGGGCTTAGTATGCTTCTTTACTCATTCATTCAAATAACCAGAAACAAAGTGGGTAACCATTGGCTGGGAACAGATGGATAAACTATGGCATATTAATCTCATGAAGTATTACTGTGTTCTAAGTAATGATGAATATGAGAAATTCAGAGAAGCATGACCAGATACGTGTGAATAGACAGTGAAGCAAATAGAATGAGAATAATCGATACATTCTTGCAATGATGAAAATGACAAGATCGCTACAAGGAAACTATCAGTCATGATAATAGCCAATCTTGATCTTGGGGAATGACAGATAATGCAACTTACCTCCCTCTTCTTGGAAAAGTGGCAGGCCCTGCAAGACCAGAAGGTCACATACCTGGTCAGGTCGTATTGGTAGTTTTGCTGAGATGCTTTTCTTTGTTTAAGGGAGGGTTCTGTTAATTATCGTACATTGGATGAGACATTCAGTTGCTTTCTCTCTGAACCTCAGTTTCTTCAAGGGCTTGGGCTACATGATATTTAAATTTTCTTCCAGCTCTAAATCTGCCTCTCCCTCACCTTTTCTTTTCCTCATTAAAAAAAATCATCATTCAGATTATAGTAATAACAATTATAGTTGTATTTGAATAGTTCTCTACTTGCATTGTCTCATCTGATACACACAACAACTCTATAAGGAAGATTGTTGTCCAGTCGATTAGTCGTGTCTGACTCTCCATGACCCCATTTTGGGGTTTTCTTGGCAAAGATACTGGAGTGGTTTGCCATGTCCTTCTCCAGCTCATTTTACAGATGAGGAAACTGAGGCAAACAGGGTTCAAAGTTAATTGACTTGCCCAGGGTCACACAGCTAGTAAGTGTCTAAGCCTAGATTTGAACTCAGGTCCTCCTGATTCCAGGCCCAATGCTCTGTCCACTGTGCCACCTAGCTGTTGCCTCTAAAAGGTAGGTATTACAATTGTTATTCACGTTACTATTTTACAGATGGGGAAACTGAGGCTCAGAGAGGCAAAATTATTTCCCCTGGCCCTAAAGCTAGTAAGTATAAGAGGATTTAAACCTGCTTCCAGGTCAAGTATTCTATCCTCTGTAAGATGTTGTCACATTACTTATATCTGATTTATTTGTGCCCTAACATCTTTACTGATGGGTTTACTGATTTTATCTAATCATTAGAATTGTTGTTTGGGCCCCAGGGGCTGAGGCATTTATCACTTTCTCTGTCCTCAAAGGAACTCCTCTGCTTTGGATCCATTCACATAGTCAGACTACATTCAGTCCTAGAGAAGATTGGCTTCTAGTGAGAGGTTAGTGTCTTTTTCTCACACTCTTCAACCCATTCTAACACCTTGGAGAAGATTTATTTAAAGATAGGGTTTCAGCTCATTTCATTTCAAGGGGGGCAGTAGAAAAGTATTTAATGGAAAATGTCAATCAGGTATGAGATAGGTATTTATTTCCTATACCACTTCCCCCCCCACCAAAGTGCTGAGCACAAAAGGCTTTCACTAGCCTACATTGACAGAAAGACTTAGAACTGGATCTGGTCATTATACTTACAGTTACACTCTGCATACATTGATAGGAAGCTCTTAAACATGTTAAACAAGCAGCAGTAGCAAGTACTGTCACCTCTGCTAGAGAATGAAGACTTAAAAACGAATGGACATAAAGCATTTTCTAGGACAGCTGAGTCAACATTTTGTATGTCACTTTGGCTCTGCACTGCTCTCTCAAAGTCTTCCCAGGGATTGAGTTTGTCCTCCAGCTGGTGGTCATCTCTGAGAACACTGGAGTATTTCCATGTTAAAACACATCCCTTTATCTAAGTGAGGACTGGATTTTAGACTCTCAAAGCCAAGTGTTACTGAAAGTCGCCCAGGGTTTGTTTTCAAGTTCCATTTATCTCTTTGATGAATAAAATGAACCTCTGGATACATGCATGGAGCAAACATGAAACCATGATCAAATGAACAGAACAATGAATAATGGGAGGCTTCACTGAATTGTGGTGAAACAATTTCCTATAGATTCCACTCAGAGAAGGAAAATAAATCACATGTATTTTCCAGAAGAATAAGGTTTTCCCATGCTGGGGGGGAGGGAACCCAACTCTGGACTTATGAGAACATTGGGTTCAAGCCCTGGCTCTGCCACTAAGTAGCTCTGTAACCTTGAACAAGTTTCTTTTTATGGGCCTCAGCATGGTCCTCATCTGTAAAACAGGAGAATTCGGCTTATAAGGTTCCATTCCAGACCTAGCATTCTATGGTTCTGGCTGTTCTAATATGATTGAGTTGAAGAATAAGGGACATGGAGCATGAACTGGAAGATATTTCTACAGGAAGCTCAAGACAAAAAAGAAAAGGAAATCCCACCCACTCCAGAGTCCACCTTCAACCTTCCTGCCAATGCCCTCTTCCCCTTTTCTGCCTTTGGCTGAACCCTCACTCCCTATCCTCACCCCTGTTTGAAGGAACCCAGAATCCCAGCTTCACTCTTACTCTTAGGTCCACCTCCCTACCACTTCTTCCCGATGTTGGTTAGCTCCCTGGTGTGGTTCAGGAGAGGAGAAGAGCAATGCCCTAAAGTACGTGCTAATGACTCTCCAGCCTTTTCATTTGCTGTTGTAGTTGAACTCTCTTTATATATTCCTTGCCTTCCCCAGTTAGAAAGTTCCTTGTTTGTTTGTTTCCTCAGCTTTAGCACATAGTAAGTCTTTAAGAAATGCTACTTCATTCATTCATTCAAGTTTGAAGGAAAGGCAGGATTTTTCTTGAGGAGAGGTAATGAGTTCCATTTTGGACATATTGTATTTGAGACGTTACAGCTGGTGATGTCTAGCAGTGAGTTGGAGATGCAGGACTGGAGCTAGAAAATGAGGGTTGAATATATAGGTTTGGGAGTTATCAGCATAGAAATGAACATTGAACCCATGGATACATTAATATACTATTCTTTTATCTACCCATTCCTGAAAAAAAAAATGTGAAGGAAGGCAAACTATCAGTACCTAATAACAAATTGTACTATAAAGTGGTAATCATCAAAACCATCTGCTACTGGCTAAGAAATAAAGTGGTGAATCAGTGGAATAGATTAGATACAAAGCACATAGTAGTAAATGACCATACTAATCTAGCATTTGATAAACACAAAGATCCAAGCTTTTGAGAAAAGAATTCACTACTTGACAAAAAAATTGCTGGGAAAACTGGAAAGCAGTTTGACAGAAAATAGGTACAGACTAACATGTCACACTATACCAAGATAAGGTCAAAATGGGTACGTGGTTTAGAAATATAGGATGATATCATAAGCAAATTGGGGAGCATGGAATAGTTTAGCTGTCAGATCTATGGATAAGGGAAGAATTTATGGTCAAAAAAAAGATAGAGAGTTTTATGAGATATAAAATGGATCATTTTGATTACCTTAAATTAAAAAGGTTTTTGTACAAACAAAACTAAACTAATGCAGCCAAGATGAGAAGGAAAGCAAGAAATTGGTGGGTGGGATGGGAAATGTGCAGCAAGTTTCTCTGATAAAGGCCTTATTTCTCAAATATATAGAGAAATGAGTCAAATGTATAAGAATGTGGGTCATTCCTCAGTTAATAAGTGGTCTAAGGATAGGAACAGGCAGTTTTTGGAAAAAGAAATCAGAGCCATCTATGGTCATATGAAAAAGTGCTCTAAATCACCATTAATTAGAGAAATACAAATTAAAACAACTCTGAGGTACCACCTCAAATCTATCAGATTGGCTACTATGACAGAAAAACAAAATGACAAATGTTGGCAAGGATGTGGAAAAAATGGGACACAAATGCACTCTTGGTGGAATTGTGAACTGATCCAACCATTTTGGAGAGTAATTTGGAATTATGCCTAAAGGGCCATAAACTGTGCATACTCTTTGATCCACCAATACCACTACTAGTTCTGTAGCCAAAGAGATCAAAGAAAAAGGAAGAGGTCCTATATGTATGAAAATATTTATAGCAGCTCTTTTTGTGGTGGCAAAGAATAGAAAATTGAAGGGATGTCCATTAATTGAGGAATGGTTGAACAAGTTATATGATTGTGATGGAATACTACTGTGTTATTAAAAATGACAAGCAGGATGCTTTCAGAAAAACCTTGGAAGACTTATATGAACTAACACACAGTGAAGTGAGCAGAACCAGGAGATCATTGTACACAGTAACAATAATATTGTATGATGATCAACTGTGAATAACTTAGCTATTCTCAGCAATACAATATAAAACAATTTTGAAAGACATATGACTGAAAATACTATCTACCTCCAGAGAAGGAGCTGATGGAGTTTGAATGTAGATTGGAGCATGCTTTTTAAACTTTATTTTTCTGGGTTTTTTTGTCTGTATTCTCTTCTGCAACATGGCTAACATGGAAATATGTTTTGTATGACTGCATATGTATGCTTTATATCAAATTGTTTGCCTTCTCAAGGAGGGGTGAGGGGAGGGAGAGAATTTGGAGTTCAAAAATTATAAAAAATGAATGTTAAAATTGTTTTTACATGTAATTGAGAAAAATAAAATATTATTTTTTAAAAAAAAGAGTGGGGAGATCATTATTAACTTTGGAAAGAACAGTTTGGTTCAGTGATGAGGTCAGAAGCCAGATTGTGGAGAAGAAAGTGAAGTGAAGGCACTAAAAGTGTTCTCAAGGAGTTTAGCCACAAAAGGGAGGAGAGATGTGGTATAATAACTAGTAGGGAATGGATGGATCAAATGAAGCTTTTTTCTGAGGATGGGAGAGACATGGACATTTTTGTAGGCAGAGAAGCAACTAGTAGACAGGGAAAGACTAAAGATAAATGAGAGAGTGGGAATGATAGGGAGTGTAATAGGGAGGATAGGGAATGCTGAATAAAAAGGGGTGTTATGGGATCACTTGTGCATGTAGAGGAGTTGGCCTTGGCAAACAGAAGGACCATCTCTTCCTGCAAGACAGGAGTGAAGGAGGAGATAGTAATGGGAACCATCTGAGTGATGTGAGCTGAAGAGGAAGGGAGAAGAAGCTCTCAACAAATGGTCTCAATATCTTAATAAAACATGAGGCAAGGTTCTCAGATGAGAGAGTGAGAGTTGGGGAGCCATGGTAAATTTGAGAAATGATAAAAAGTTTTGAAAAGCCATTATGGTGAGTGGGATAGTGAATCAATTATGGAGGTGTAAAGTAATCGCCTTGCAGCAGATAGAGCCCAGTTGAGGTTGTGTAACATAAATTTGTAATGGACCCAGTCATCTTGGTTTCATGGTTTTCTCCAGCTTCTTTCAGCAGTGTGTGAGTGGTTGTGAAGGCAGAGAGTGGTGGAAAAAGTCCAGGTCTGAGGCTTGGTGACTAGATAAGAGGGCAAAGGCCTTGAGAAAAAAGGACAGTGTAAGTTGAATTGGTTTGCCAACAGGTCAAGATGGGGAAGGGAGAAGGGTGGCGGCCTGGGAAAAAACTGAGAGGTGGAGAGATTGGTGGTCAACGTGAGGACAAAGAACAGAGTTTGGTTTTTGAAGGAAGAGGAAAAGGTAGAATGACAACAGACTATGATCGGATGAAGGAATGTCAGAGTTCATGAACATGGAACACTTTGGGGAAATGCAAAGATCAAGGAAATGATTATTACCATTCTTGTGATGCACCATCAGGTAGATAACTGGCAAATTTTACTTCCATCCCACCCTAGAAATAATCTAGAATCTTTCTAAATAGAATTTTTAAAAATTCAGAGATAGTTTTGTCATTTTCCGCCCCTACTGCCCACACTGATTTTGGAGTTGGATTTCCTTGCTAGTAGCAACATTTTCTTTATCAATTAGCTAACATTATCTGTGTTCAGTCTGTTTTCCAAATTAGATCTTACTATCACAAATCAAAGTCCATTTTATATGCTAAAATCAGTTATTCCTTAAGTGAAATTTAGAGCAAAATTCTAAATTGTTCAAATAGCTTCAATTTAATTTGATTCATGCTATTAATAACAATACCCTATTGGGCCTAATTAACAAACAGAGCATGCCTATTGTGCTGTAAAAATAAAATTAGGCTTAACTGATGGTTGTAACACAATTGGTCTTTTCAAAACATAATATAAATCACACCATCTAGTAACAAATGAGACATTCTTAAAATCTAATGTGGATCTTTAAAACCATTCTCCAGAATAACAGTTACACCCACATGTATACATTTTGTTGTTATTCAGTCCTTCAGTCGTGTGTGACTCTTCTTTCTTGGCAAAGATACTGGAGTGGTTCACCATTTCCTTTTCCGGTGGATTAAGGCAAACTTGTCCAAGATCACACAGCTAGTAAGTGTCTGAGGCTGAATTTTAATGCAGGTCTTCCTGACTCTAGGCCCAAGGCTCTATCCACTGAGCCATCTATCTACCTACAGATATTTGTATGTATATGTACATATATGTATGTGTGCATATTCATACACATATACACATACATATACATGCATGTATTTGTATGTATTTATGTATGTACATATTATGTATATATCACCTAAGGACTAAGTTCAGAAGAGGGAACCAAAATTAATATTAGGAATACTCTCTTGGAATACAGAGCAACTTCCATTTCCTTGAAATAAGAAGATTTGAGAGATGATAAATGTTGCCTCGGAGTTATGAATCTTTTTCCTCTGCATTATGTTGCCTTTTTCCCTTCCTCTACTCCCCCTCCCCGCCATTGATTCATACACAGCTTGGGGACCTTTGCAATAGTAGGTTCATCTCACCTCTAATGTACATATTATATCACCTTCCAGCATGTTTTTCAAAGAGGATGGTAATTAAGTGGTTTGTTGACTTTTCCCCCCTTCAGATTGTTTCTCAGTAATCTAAATGGACTGATCCAAGTAATATGATTGTGAGAACAGTAAGTAAAGCTAGCTTACTTTAGGGAAGGACTGACAAAGACATATTCAGGCTTTGTTTGCACAGAAGAAATGATTGTGTTTCCAAATAGCAAACAGACAAGTTGTTTTCCTATAGATCATCATGTTGCTCTTTCCAAATGTGCTGCTGCTGAGTTAACCCTGTGCTAACTACAGCCACAAAAACAGCTTCAGCAACTCACATTTCTTTAGTGCTTCTTTAAGGTTTCCAAAGCATTTTCTTCACAACAACAACAAAACCACTACCACCACCCTATGATGGTTGTTCAAGGGTGTCCTAATAAATGTTTTGAACAACTGATTCTTCCCCTACCCCAAATGTACTCATGATGCACTTTAAAGTTTAATCTGCATTTTCCCCATCACTTTCTACAGACTAGACAATAAATCAAGCGCTGTTTTGTAGCCCTTACTCATTTCCGAGGTGTTAGTGTTCATAATGAAAATTTAAAAATTGGCTCTCCAAGGGTCAGCTCTCTAGTATGAGCTGGCTATAGTGAACCAATGCTGATCATTCCCATTAGACCAAGACTGATGAAAAAATGGAGGTCAGAAGAGATGAAGCCCTTTCTCACCTTGTACAGGTCAGAGCAGGACTCCACCTCAGATCTGTGATACTTCTAACCGATCACTTCACTTAGGACTGAACAAGAGACAACAGCTTCTCTATCCCTGAGGATTTGTGGCAAAACCTTTGGTTGTGCCCGGGCAGGCAAAACGTGGGCAGAGGCAAAAAAAAAAAAAAGCAAAAAGAGCAGCATGAAAGGGATATGGACAAAAAGAGCAGCATGAAAGGGATATGGACAAAAAGAAGGGGTCAGAGGAGAGAGACAGAGGGAGAAAAGAAATGGAGTGTGACAACACCCTTTGGATAATTACGTCAGGTTCTCCAAAGGACATAGCTTTATGCCAGTTAATGTACCATGACTTAGACATAACTACAATAATGGGATGTTAAGTGATTTGCTTTAAACCAAGAAATATTTGGGAAGCCACTGGATAGAAAAGCCCTCATGTGTTCCTGACACTGATAATGGTCTTTAGGGTTGGTAGAGTACTAGATTAGTCAGAAGAATAGTTTTAGTCCCAGAGTTGCCAATTTATGACCTACATGACCTGCTGTGTAGTAATTTTGGTTTAAAATCGTGAGGTCCTGTTTTAGGTTGGCACTAAGAAAAAATGCAGTGAAATAGACGATTTGGGAGACAGAGGAAAAGGGGAGGTGAGCAATTTTTTTCAAAGGAAAACATCAATATGATTGATTTGTAGATTACTTGATCATGTGGGCAGAAGGAGAAAGATGAGTCAAAAATGCCTCTAAGATTTCAAGCCTGGATGATAGGAGGAATTTTATGCTTGGGTTAATCTGGTCTAATATATTATTTCAACGTAGGCTTTAGGCAAGTACAGGCAATCTTCAAGTGTTAATAACATGTTCATACAAATAGCTATTGTTTTCTTCCTGCAACCTTCTAGATCCCTCAGTCGCAACTCAAAACATATTTTCTGATAAAAAATAAAGTCTTAAATAGCCATCAGAGTCTAAAGTATTATTAAGAGTGTAATTTGAATATTTTGGTGTTGGAGGAGTTTTATTGGTGTTGGTACCTTCTCCACAGATGCAGAAAATAACCTTTCCTCACTTTCTCATTCTTTGCAGTTCTTGCCTGTGTTTCCCTACAAATTTTTTATAGAAAATATATTCAATTCTCTGGAAGCTTACCTGAGAAAGATGCCCCGTGCCACCTGATGTGGACTATACAGAATGGACTCTATGGAACCATAAGAATTATACAGCAATATCTGCCATCTGCTGAAAGCATTTAAGATTTATAGCAGAAACTGACAATGAGTTGAATGCTGGAGGTGTAAGAGAACAGTGGTAAAAGCTGTCTTCTAGGAACATTGCGGAACAACAGTAGGAGCCATGGCTAGCGGCACTGGCAGAGAGAGGAACCTGCCTATTCAGGACTGTAAGTAAGAAGGAATCTATCGAGCTCTTTGGAAAGAAGGGGCTGTTTATTGGAGGGCCTTTATTTTTTGAGGGTTTTGTTTGGAGTTCTATTTTTTCTTAAATCCTTTAAGTCAACTTTCCTTTTTTTCATTTTTTGAACTGTGCATTTTCAAGGAAAAATTTTATCAACTCTTCTAGCAAAGACATAGTTCAACACACTGACATGTAATGATTTTTTGCTAAGTGGTAAGATTTTTTGCTAATTTTTTCTTCCTAAGAAGCAGAAAAATGGGAAATTGCCCAGAATGAAAATGAGCCCTTCTTAGTGCTGCCAATTTTGAATGTTTAAACTGTAGAGTGACATGGACACAGAACCGTTCTATAAGATGGTATTATATATAAGTGAGGTATTAATAATTAACCATAAGCTAAGATGGGCTCCTTAGCAGAGAGGACTCAGATCCTGAACCCTGAAAGATAAGAAGAGAGTGGGAAAGAGAGAGAGAGGGAGAGAGAGAGAGAGAGAGAGAGAGAGAGAGAGAGAGAGAGAGAGAGAGAGAAATAACAGATTTAATACCAAGTTTAGCATTAGCTAACATTGAAACTACAAGTAATGGACACTATAGTTGCTACTGAAAAGGATTTGGAAACAGAGAGTCAAAGTGTGGATCAATAGTTTGGCTGAGATGTCTTGCCTAGTGAGGTGTTAGGCAAGCATAGTATGGATCAACTCAGTTTAGCTGTGGAAGATTCTATTCAACCTATAAGCCATGTTAATCAAGGAACTTTTTTGGACAGTTCCCAATTCAGAAAGAGGACACAGAAGTTTACAGTTAGAGTTGTGAGTACCTTTAGCATATGAATTTGCTTCATTCATAAGTCTTCTTGGTAAGTTTCCATATGCATTTGCCCACTCCCTCAAAGATACTGAGAGAATTGGTAGAAGTATATGACCCAGGTTTATGTGTGGACTGCTATGTATTTTATTATTCATGTATTTCTTTTAATACATGACTGCTTATGAAATTATAATTTCTCTTTTGCTTTGCTGCTAAGTAAATGGTTATGTTTAATATCTAAAGGTGATATTATTATTATGAGATGCTGCTTTGTATAAATTGAAATTCATCAGTGGGGACTCCAGAACTAGAATGGTGGTGGCACCACTGAAAGTGGTGAGTAGAGCAAATGTATTACACCATAGCACTCTTGGCACTGCGAAATAATTTGATTGTTACCATGTGGTAGTCCTTTGATAGCCTAGACCTGACAGTACGAGAGTAAAGCAAAGAAACAAACAAACTTGGAAGTGAGTAGGTGTCCACAGTCCAGTGTGAGAGATGTGAGACACTATAAGGGGTGTACATACATACTGCTGCTATGTATATGCAGCATGGCTTCTTTGGAAAATAATTTTATATTCTAAACAAATAATTTAAACATTAACTTTAATATACAACCTATTGATACGTGGGGCATCATCTGTCTCATGAACTATTCTTTTTATTTGTTTGTTTTTTTAACAGTTTTTACTTTTTTCCCCAATTACATGTCAAGACAATTTTTAGCATTCATTTTTACAAAATTTTGAGTTTCAAATTTTTCTCCCTCCCTCCCTCCCCTCTCCTCTCTTCCCTCCCCTATTCCAAAAATGGTAGGCAATTTGATATAGGTTATACATGTGCTATCACGTAAAACATATTTCCATAATAGTCACAGTTGTGAAAGAAGAAGCAGATCAAAAGGAAAAAACATGAAAAAAATAAAATACTACTTTCAGAGTCCATCAGTTCTTTCTTTGGATGTGGATAGCATTTTCCATCGTAAATCCTTTGTACTTGTCTTGGATCATTGTGTTGCTGAAAAGAGCCGAGTTATTCATAGTCGATCATCAATCACACAATGTTGCTGATAATATGTACAATGTTTTCCTGGTTCTCCTCATTTCACTTTGTATCAGTTCATACAGGTCTATCCAGGTTTTTCTGAAATCTGCCTGTTCATAATTTCTTATTGCCCAATAGTATTGTTAAATTCATGCACCACAGCTTGTTCAGCCATTCCCCAACTGATGGGCATCCCCTCAATTTCCAATATTTTGTCATCACAAAAAGGGCTGCTATAAATATTTTTGCACACGTAAGTCCTTTTCCCTTTTCTATGCATCGTTCCAAATTGCTCTCTAGAATGGTTTGGTCGGTTCACAAAGCCACCAACAGTCGTATTAGCGTCCCAATTTTCCCACATCCTTTCCAACATTTATTATTTTCCTTCTTTTTCTCATATTAGCCAATCTAATAGGTGTGAGCTGGTACCCCAGAGTTGTTTTAGTTTGCATTTCTCTAATCAAAAGTGATTTAGAGCTCTTCTTCATATGCCTATAGATAGCTTTGATTTCTTCATCTGAATACTTCCTGTTCATATCCTTTGACCATTTATTAATTGGAGATCATGTGCTGTTCTTGACATAAACTTTCTGATTATATGACAGTGGACCAGAAGTTCACATAAACAATTTTCTAACTATATCTTCCCCATCTTGTACTTTTGGAAGTAGATTTAAAAAAAATTAAAGAACTTTGTATTCATACATTTTAAATTTAATCTGATTAGATTTTATCTATCATTATAACCTACCAAAATCCTGATTCTGTCATCCAGCATGTTATCATCCTTTTTTGGCTTGGAACTAATTTCTAGTTTCTATGAAGTTTAATTTAATAATTCCTCAGTCAATAGAATATAAACTGGCTCTACTTTAATGAAGAAACAATAATCCCTGAATTTTTTTTCAGTGCCTTTAGCAAAGCTCCATAATAAACTGCCACCTCTGCCTTCTTCCGGGACATCTCAGTTTAGTGGAAAATAAATATCATTAACTCTTTAATCATATATTCCCCCCAAATAGTGCATATCATATGGGGAGTGTTATAGAAAACTTTACAAACTTATAACTGGACTAATCCATTTATTGTCCTATATGATCAGATATTTGAGAGGTAGCATAGTATAGTATAGGGTATAGAGAGATGGATTCAAAGCCAGGAAAACCACGGTTCAAATCTCACCTCAGACACTGGTGTGTCCCTGGACATGTCTTCAACTTCTTAGACAACTTTCTAAGACTTTAGGTTGCTTAGAAGAGGCTATCTGCATTGACAATAATAATAAGAGCTAACATTTATGTAGCTCTCACTATGCGCCAGGCACTGTGCTAAGTACTCTACAATCATTATCTCATTGGATTCTGACAGCAACCCTGTAAGGTAGGTGTTACTATCATCCCCATTTTACAGATGAGGAACCTGAGTCAAACAGAGGTGAAGTGACTTGCCCAGGGTCACACAGCTAGTAAATGTCTGAGGCCAGATTCGAATTCAGGTCTTCCTGACGACGGGCTGCATATGTTCCACCCATATGTTCCACTCTACTGATAGAGGGAATGTCCTCCTTCAGAATCCTCTATTCTAATGGAAGCTCAGGTCCAGTCCCTCTCCCTATTTTAAAGTTGACTGTTAGCAACATTATTAATGATACTGATAACAGACATGATCCATTTCAACCAAGATAATTGCAGAGAGATTTTATTGAATTATTATAATTTCTGACATTGAGCATCCTGTCCTCCAGCAATACCATGAATCCATCAGCCTCACCCAGAGAGCCTGTTTTTATGCTAAACTTCCTTTGGTAGAATGGGATGAGTCTGGCTTCAAATTCTGTATCTTTCTTCTTGCTGGGTGGGGGCCTGAGGCAAGACATTTAACCTCTTTAGACCTCAGTTTCTTTATCTGTCAAAGAGGGATAATAATACTCAGGCTGCCTACTTCATGGGGCTGTTGTGATGAACAAATTATATATATATATATATATATATATATATATATACACATATATATATACACACACACATATATATACACACATTTATATACACATATATATGCACACACACATAAATATACACACACATATATATACACGCATGTACACATATATATACATATATACATTCTCTCTATACGTACATATTTACATGTATATAGAATATATTTTATATACACATACATATATACATATACACACATATATACACATACATATGTATATATATGTGTATATATGTATACATAGAATATATTTTATATATACACGTGCATACATATACACACGTGCATACACACACACACACTATACATATGACTACTTATCTTTTGTATAGCCCCTAGAGTCTCATAGGTGGAACAGAGAATAAAGTATGGGACCAGGAGTCAGGAAGTTCTGAGTTTGAATCCTGCCTCAGACACTGCCTCGTTGTGTGACTCTGGGAAAGTCCTTTCACTTCCTGGGTCTGGGTTTCCTTGGATCTCCCTAATCTGTAAAAAGGGGATAATAACAGCACAAGGTAGTTGTGAGGATCAAATGAGATAATGTTTATAAAACAATTTGTAAACCTTAAACTCCTACATATATGCTAGCTATTATTGTTATTTCTCCTCCTGAAGTTTTATTAATATCCAGATTTGATTGGGTGTTGCATAGGTAAGCATTGTATGTAGTCTCTACCACTAGAAATCACATAATCACTTTAAAGAGGCAACTAGGTGGTACAGTGGATAGAGCCCAGGGCTTGGAATCCTAGGATCCGAGTTCACATCCCACCTCAGACATTAACTGTGTGACCCTGGGCAAGTCACTTGACCCTGTTTGCCTCAGTTTCCTCATCTGGAGAAAGAAATAGCATACCTCTCCAGTGTCTTTGCCAAGAAAACCCGCAAAGGGTTCAACAGTCAGACACTACTGAACAACAGCAGTAGCAATCACTTTAAAACATAATTTTAGAGAATTGCTGCATCCCCTAACCTATAAATACGGTGTTTTCAAGTTTAAGAAGTTTGTTAGTGGACAGTATAGCTTTGTAATTGAAGAATTAAAGTACTTGATTATGGGATATAACAGGATTCATCCACAAAAATCGTTGGCATCCCACACTGAGTCAAGAAGAGGGGTTCAAGTCTAACTCAGCCACATTTGCGAGTCACTTCATCCTCTCTCAGCCTCCCTTTCCCCAATAGGAATCATAATGATTAGACCACCCACCTCCCACTCTTGTGAGGAAAGAGCTTTGCAAATCTCAAGCTAAGTTCCCGTCGTTACCGATGAATTTTTGTTTTCATTACCCAGACCACTAGGGGGTAGCATTGTAACATGCAATGCCTCTAACTCAGCTGCTCCAACTCTTAAGGAAGAGAACAGAAATATGAGCTGAAGGATGGATAGCAAGTCTCCCCTAGAGAATACCTATGCTTAGTCCCAGGTCCCCTCCAACTCTGGGGAATCGATGCTGGGGACTTTAGCTTTGGTTTCTCCCTGTCTTGCTCCCTGCATCCGTCTAGTTGCTTCCTTCATAGCATCTCATGCATCTGACCCTTCTTTCCATTTCCAGTACCACCAAGGTCCAGGCCCTTGTTACTGGTATATGCACTATCTAATAACCCCTTTTCTCATGCCTCCACCTCCAGCCTCTCCCCTGTCTAATCTAGCCTGCCCACTGCCACCAAATTAATCAGAATTTCTAAAATATTATATTTTCCCCAATTATATATTAAAACAATTTTAAAACCTTTTTTAAGTTTTGCTTTCCAAATTTTATCCCTCCCTCCATCACCTCCTCCCTGCCTGAGACTGTAAGCCCTTCTAACCCACCTTTGAAAATGTTGTTTCTCTCGGGTAAGATAACCAACAAAGCAGGAATCCTTTACTCTGTTATTCAAGGCCCTAACTCTGTCCGTAATTTATCTCTCTAGTTTTCTCTCTCCTTCCTTCTTGCATATCCTCTGCTCTAGCTAAACTAGATTATTTATCCATCCCTGAAAATGGTGGCCAGGGTTCAGTGTCATCCCTACAGAAGAGCTGGAGCAAATCATAAGTCAAACATTTATTAAATGTTTACTACATGCTAGACAGTGTGTGAAGTGCTGGGGAGACAAAGAAAGGAAAAACTGACGCTCCTTTCCAAAGGCTTACAATCTAATGGGGGAAGACAACACACAAACAACTGTGTACAAATAAGATGTATACAAGATAAATTGGAGAAAATCAACAGAGGAGTAAGAGGGCTGGGGAAAGGTATCTTGTGAAAGTTATGACTTCAGCTGAGTTTTGAAGGAAGGGAGGAGGAGATGAGGAGGAAGGCATGGGAGGTAGCCAGTGAAAATACCCGGATTCAGTAGAGGGAGTGCCCTCCTGGGTGAGGAAAAGCAAGGAAGCTAGTGTCACAGGCTTGCATTGTCCTTGAGCGGAGAAGTGTGTAAGAAGACTAGAAAAGTTGGAGGGGGCCTGGCTATGAAGGACTTCGAAAGCCAAAAAGATATTATATTTTATTCTGGAAGTAGGAGGGAGTCACTAGAATTTATTAAATGGGTGGAGAGTCAGATCTGAGCTTCAGGATGATCAGTCTGACTGCTGAGTAAAGGATTGACTGGAGTGGGCAGAGACTTGAGGCGAGTAGGCCAACCAGCAGGCTATTTATTTCAACAGACCAGGCATGAGATGTGCCAGGATGGTAGCAATGTCCAAGGACAGAAGGGAGTATATAAGAGGTGTTATTAGAGTGGAAAGGACAAGATGTGCCAACTAATCAGACAGATCGCTAGATGGTGGTGGTGAGAGAGAGTGAGGAGTTCAGAATGATACTTAGGTAGCAAGCCCGAGTGACTGAGAGGATGGTGGTAGCCTCAACAGAAACAGAAAAGATGGGAAGAGGAGAGCGTTTGTGGAAAAGGAGGGAAAGATTTCAATTCAAATAATTTCAGTTTTGGTTATGTTGAGTTTGAGATGTCTATGAGACATCTAGTTTAATATGTCTAATAGGTTATTGGGGGTGAGAGACTGGCGATCAGGAGAGAGGTTTAAAAAGAAAAAAGCTGTCCTTTATCCAATATACATTGCTACTCTTAGTGCTTAGATGAGATCTGATGCCCTTTTGTACACATCAGTGGTAACCTAGATGCAAACTGTATTCTGAAGTTCCTAAAGGAAACTGAGTAAGGGTAAGACAAACCCAAAGGATAAACCTAGTCCATATAAAAACAGACTAAAAGTTCCCCAACCCCAAAATTTTTCATAAAAGTGAAATTAGATGAAAATGAATTTTGAAGTCAGCCTTGATGAGAAAAGTCTCACAAGGGAAACAGGCTACCTTCAGGGCAATTGAGACAGGAGGGAAAGCAGGTGATAACTGGATTTTGTATGTATTTAACTCTTGGCCCAGCAACCTAAGCTCTGGGTTTATATGGAATGGGTCTATCCTTTCGGTCTGTTTTTTTAACCACCACTCAGTTTCTTTTAGGAATGGCAGAATATAACTTGTGTGTAAGTAGTCAGAGATCTGTATAAAAATGTTCTAGATATCATATGAACACTCAGAGTAGCAATAGATATTGGATAAAGGACAGGCTTTTTCCTTTTTGCTTCATAGCAGAATGTATTAAACACAAAGTAGCCCATAAATAATTGATACAATTCTCTCCCTTCTCTGATGAGGCCCACCTTTCCTTTAGGGAATACAATGCTCCAGCCTCAGCAACATCCTGTGAATCAGATTTCCTCAGGAAAAAAAAATCTTGGAGGTTCTAGAGGGGCAGCCATCCTACCCTAACATTCTGGTGACCTTACCAGAGTCCCTTAGAAGCCTTCAACCTCCAGATATTACCCTAAAAGTCTAGGCTTCCCCAAGAGGGAAATCCACTGCTTATCCAGCTCCAGGGCCGGGAACTCTTGACAGAGATCGGGCACTTCTCACTATTTGCCCATGTGGCTCTACTCTCATAACTGTCATCTCTCTGGCTGATAGGTTATACCACTGTCACTACTTAGCTGAGTCTAGAAACTGGTCCCTAGAAACTCTCCTCAGGTCAGGAACTGGCACATAGCAGGTACCTGATAAATATTTATTGATTGAGACAGTAAGACAAACCAGCTGGCTCTTGCAGAAATCCAGGTGTTAGGTGATGAGGGCCTATGCCAGGAAAGGGACATTTAAGAGAGATGTTTTGGAGGTCAAATTGATGGGCCCTGGCAGCAAATTGGATATGGTTGGGGGGATGGAGGGGTGAGAAAAATAAGAGTGAAGGATGACATTTAGGTTGCAAGCCTGGGTAACTAGGAGGATGCTACTTCTTTAGACAGTAACAGAGAAATTTGGAAGTGGAGAATTTTTAGGAGGAAAGATAATGACTTCAATTTTGAACATGTTGAGCTTAAGATGTCTACTGGATATCAAATGTGAGATGTCTAATATCTACAATATGATATCTATAATACAATATAAATATAATAAATATATGTGTGTATGTATATTTAGATATCCATGTATACACACAGATAAACACCTGGGATAAAGAGTACAGATGAACAACAAGTTGAGTGTAGATTTGAACAGAAGAAAAGCAGAATAGATTGTTTTGGAGAGCCTAGACTTCCCATGGCAAAGAGTTAATACTCCTTTTAGTATTTTTTAGTTCTAGCATTTTACCAAGTTTGCTTGAGAGTGGTGAGACAAGGAATATAATCGTCTCCAAACAATTAAAAATAAATATTCCATAGAGGGCAATGGAGAAGCCCTTGGTGTGTATGAGAAGGCTACAACATACAACTTCTAAGAACAGGAGTAAAAGATATCGTCAAGGAATTTAATGGTGGGAAGAGAAGATAGTCAGGTGGCAACAATGAGGCATGTCCAGTGGACACCTACAGTGCTCCACTGGAACCCTCTAGATGTCAGGAGAAAGTAAGGAAGGTCTCTGGCATTTTGGGTGAGCCATCTGTGAAGAACGTAGGAGACCATATGGACAAGAGTCTCAGAGGAGGGGCAGATGTCATGATCTGATCATTTCAAAGAGCTCTTGACTAGATCCTTCAGACTATTTGAAACCACACATAACAGATACTAGGTAAAAAGACTGGCCAGTATGACTTCATAGAATCCTTGACAGATCACAGACAGAGCTAGAAGAGAACTCAGGGCTTATCCAGTCCATCCCCTTCATCTTCCAGACAAAGAAACTAAGGCCTAGAGAAAAGCTAAGCTGCTTGCCCAAGGTCGCACAGTTAATATGTAGCAAATATGGGATCCTAGGTAGGCTTTAGAGCATTGTTCATTTGTAAAAATAAATGTTTATTGGTATCTTTTGTTTTCTACATGATCATATCCCTTGTTTGGTTAAAAACACATCTCTTCTCCATAGCTGTGAGAAGTATATGATCTACTTCTCTTCTAAATTTGTTGTAGTATGATTTTTAGCATCAAGGTCACATATCCATATAGTGGAGTATGGTTTAAGGTGCTACTTTAAACCTAATTTCTGCCAGATTGCTTTCCAGTTTTCCCAGCAGTTTTTTTTCATCAAGTAAGGAGTTCTTGTTTTCCACTTTGTCAAACACTGACTTATTGAGTTCTATGTCTTTGATTCTCCCTTGTTTAGTCCCTCTATTCCATTGATCTATCTCCAATTTTTAACCAATATGAAATGGTTTTGATGACTCCTCTTTTATAATAATTTAAGCTCCAGAAGTACTTTCGTGCTACCTCTTTTCATTATTTCTCTTGATACTTTAGATCTATTGTTTTTTCCAAATGAATTTTGTTGTAATTTTATCAAGTTCTATATGCAACCCTTTCACTTACAGATGAGGAAACAGATCCAGAGAGGAAAGGAATAACCCAAGGTAACATAGGTAGTAAGTTGCAGAAGCAGACTTGCTCATTGTTGAGATTTGGGCAGTAGCCTAGACCCCTACTCTAAACCACTTATCTTTAATTCTATGTGCCATCCTCTGTTTTCTAAAGATGGTTGGTTGACTTACAAAGTTTATCAGTCAATTTGGAGTCCATCCGGTTATAAATGCAGCTCATTCTGTTGGAAACAGGCATGACCAAAATGGAATAACAACTCAAATTGTTAGGGATTTACCTACATCAGAATAGTGAGCTGGCAGGGCCAACTTGTTGACTTCCTCAAGGGAACTGAACAGATTGTTGACGAAGCTTTACTATATATCATCTTTTGCACTGTATACGGGTATTGTGTACAGCTGTGATCATCTGCCTACAAAGACAGCATGAGAGGCATGCATGTAGTTGATAATGTATAGTCTCTGCTGCTCTGTGTTATAAAACATGTATGTAAAATATGGCACAAGACATCTAAAGTCACGAAGAGTGCCTTCTCCAGTGTCAGAAGAGAGGGATAGGAAGGAGTAAATTTTCACACATATACAATAAATATTGAAGAGTTATACCTCTTCTTGCTATGATATAGAGTTGCTGTCAGTGTGATTTAGAAAACAGATGGCAAAGGGACTTAGCTACAGTTCACCATAATGACTGGAGCCAAAGGTTAAATGGCAACTCTTTAGAAGAAACACCATGTCTAACTCATCCCCTTCAGCAAACATCTGACAGGAAAATGGGGTAAAGCACCCATTAAACTATCAATCATGTCTGGAAAACTAACCCCTCTCAAGGTACTCTCTAATGCAGTGGTGCCAAACTCAGGTAGAAATGGTTGCCACTAAACTTTACATAAAGATCCCTGCCCACAGTATATTAACTTAGGAAACCACATATTATTGTCTATGTTCTATAGTATTTTTATTTATTTTGTTAAATACTTCTCAATTACATTTTAATCTGGTTCCAGGAATTTGAGAGCCACACATTTAAAACCTCCACTCTAGAGGACTCATTTTAGATTCCAATCAGATCCTCCTGGGAAGTCATTTTTAATATAGAGGACCAGAAGGAAGTGGAATGTACAATTCAATCTATTGCCCAGACCAGGACAACTGAGGCTTTTCCTTGGGGTTCTGACATGATGTAGGATTTCTTTCATTTCCATAGACATCAAAAATTAGTGAGCTTGTTTGCTTTCCATCCAGTGTGAGCAATGGGTAGAAAAGGATCAATGGAGGGCCAGGAGGCAGAAGATTGCTGTAGGAAGGAAGTATATTCCTTTCTCCCCTCCCCCAACACATGCATATACACACACACACACACACACACACACATACACACACACACACACACACACTCACATACATACACAGAGTAATTTTAGTGCGCTATGAGGAGGAATGCTTCCTCAATTCCATAGCAATGGCTAACATTCTCTTTAATCATCACATTACTCTTCCTGGGACAGCTTTCCCTATCCAATGTAATTGCATTTATTTTATTTTCCAGGAACAAGGGAGGAGAGAGAGAGAGAGAGACAGAGAGAGAGAGAGAGACACACAGAGAGAGAGACAGAGAGAGAGAGAGAGAAACCATGACTTTCCTTGGATTGGCTGTAAATGGAGAACCCCAAAAGCAGAGGGAAGATCGAGGCAACTGGAACTATAAAGGGGATATTAGAAAGCTAAGATTTGCTGTAGAAAAGAGTTGAGTAGGTCCTTTGCACCTCTTGGCACCATATGTATCTCCTTGCCTCTGCCTGTGAACTCAGGCATCCCTTGACTTTATCTAAATACTGTGAGGCAGTGTGATAAAGTAGAACTGGTGGCTGTTCTGGAGTCAGAGGGCCCTAGTTCTGCTCTTGGCTCTTCCATTTACAAGCTATGAGACCTTGAAAGAGTCATTTCACAGTTATATATGATTTGTTTTTGTTGTTAAGTACATCATCTTTGAATTTGTCAATTGTTCAGTATATCCCCCCTCTTTGAGATAGATTGAAAACTGATCTCTTGATCCTTTCAAGACTGTGTCACTTCTGGAATGTATTTCTACCATGGTTTGATCCAGCTATCTTCCTTTTCAGGTGAGGATGTTTTTTAAAGATGAAGGAGACTCGAACTTGTTTGCAGGAAGCAGGGAAGGAGCCAGTAAATAGGCAATTAGAGAGAAATTAGAGAGAGAATAGGGAAGATAGTGGGGGCAGTCTCCTGAAGGACAGGGTAAGGGATGGGATCGAGAGCGCATATGAAAGGTTTGGCCTGGGGAAAGAGAAGGGCATCCTCTTTTTTAGAGACTGGAGTAAAGGGGGAGAGCACGGGAATGATGGAAAGGAGTTTTGAGATGAGGAGAAGGGGACAAGAAGGAGCTACTTTTGAATGGCATCCTTTTCTCAGTAAAGTATGAGGCAATGTCCTGACCTGTCAGGGTTGGATGAGAAGCTTGAGTTTGGATTAACCACTCTGGGGCATGGGTCATACATGTGTATGTAGGTCATGGGTTGTTTGGTCATTTCAGTAGTGCCCAATTTTTCCTGACCCCATTTGGGGTTCTCTTGGCAAAGATACAGGAGTGATTTGCCATTTCCTTCTCCAGCTCATTTTATAGATGAGGAAGCTGAGGCAAACAGGGTTCAAAGTTAATTGACTTGCCCAGGGTCACGCAGCTAGTAAATATCTGAAGCCACATTTGAACTCAGGTCTTCCTGATTCCAGGCCTGGCATTCTGTCCACTTGCCCCTGGTCATGGGATAGAGGCTCATTTAGGGAGAGTTCTTCTTTACTAAATTAGGAGACACTTATTTCACAAGTGGTTTACCTAAGCACTCCCATGAGCCGGACTATAGCCCACAAGTTAATATCCATTGCTTAGACTATTCTGGCTTCCTGCATACACCAATAAGCCAGAGTTTTGTAGATGCTGAACAATAGGTCAAAGTAAGTATTTTTTTTTTATGGTGGATCATTTTATTCTCCTCTCCTCAGAGAGAAAGATAGATTTTAAAAAAAAGAGTTGAGAGGTAGAGGAAGTGTTGGTGAACCAAAGCAAAATTATCTTTGACAAGATGGCGGGGGTAGGGAGCTAGTGTTTAATTTTAGAGAAGCTTACAATTCATAGTGTCATCGATCTAGAGCTGGAAGGGATCCTGGAATCCATCTAGACTACACACTCTTTTTGCAGATGAGGAAACTGAGGCCCAGAGAAGTTAAGTGACTTGCCCAAAGACATTGGATTTGAACTCAGGTTCTCTGATCCCAAAAGCTGCACTCTTTCCACTGAACAGATTTAATAGCACAAACTACAAGAATTGAGCTTAGTCTTATTGTTTCATTTAGTGTTGGGATAGCTAGGTGGCTCAGCGGATAGAGCACTGGCCTTGGAGTCAGGAAGATCTGAGTTCAAATCTAACCACTTACTAGTTGTGTGACTTGGGGCAAGTCACTTAAACTTCTATCTTGCTCATGTCCTCATCTGTAAAATGGGGATAAAAACAATGCCCACCTTACAGGGTTATCATGGGGATAAAAACAATGCCCACCTTACAGGGTTATCATGAGGATCAAATGAGACGATAATAATTGTAAAATACTTAGCGCAGTGTCTGGCACATAGTAAGTGCTAGATAAATGTTAGTTATTATTTTGTTATGAGATATAGTAAGATAAGAAAGCTCATGCTCTTTTATTCTCAGTTCTCACCTTGGGGTCTTCTCCATAATTCCAGACCAGATCCTCCCCATCCCCACTCATTCCTTCAGCCTTACACTGACACCTCCTGCCTCCTAATTGGATTCCCCTATATTCCACCTGTTTCTGCCTTCCAGGACACAACATTACCACCTGCCATGTGGTTGAACCTAGAACAGCCTAGTCATCTGCCTCCCTCTAAACACTGATAGTCTCTCTTGACTCATTCTTCAATGGCTAACACACTCTAGCCCCATTCCAGTGATTCTGAAACCTGGGCTCCATTTGCTCAAACCCTGTCCCTTATCCCCAACTACCCACTGCTTTATTCCCATTCCCCAAGTTAGAAATTTGTTTTCATCTTAAACCTTCTCCTTTCTCACTCCTTTCATCTTCTGGCACTCACTGAGATCTGGCTGCCTCCTGATGATGCCGCATTCATTGACACCCTTTTTGGTACTTCCTCCACATTCATCTATACTTGTGACCCACTGACTGTGGTAAGGAAGTTGGAATATTCCTTATTCCTCATTGCCGCTTTCAGACTCTCTCTCTATCACCATCGCTCACCTACCTCCTCTCCTTTGACCCCCGTATTATCCAAACTACTTAGATTCTGAGAGCCGTCTTCTAGAGACCCTCCAGGACAGTCTTCTTCCCTCATCAGTGAGTTCCATCCCTGGCTCATACTCTTTCCACCCCAATTCCTGGCCTCATGTGAGATGACCAGCATAAATACTGTTGTTCTCCCAGCTATCCTTATTTCTCAGTTCTTCAGTTCCAATGACCCATGCCTTTACCCTACCTCAGTTACACAGAGATGTCTGCACCCTTGATTTTGCCATCTCCCAGAAGCGTTCCATTCTACGTTCACAAACTCTGAAATTGCTTTAGTTGATCAGATTTCACCATCTTTCCCTGTTTTACATCCCCTAACCCAGTTCTCTGTCCTCATTGTGACATCTGATCACTCTACCCCTCAGTGCCCTTCCAGCTCATCATTTTGGCACTGCCGTACTCTCCTCCCATCTCCTTTCCCACTCCTCAGTGAATCTGCTCAGCCCTACAGAATCCTCTGCACTCCCCTTCTTTGTCCTCTTATCTTATTGCTGATTACGGCTTTCCAAAACCCATCTTTGGGTTATTCCCACCATTTGCCTACTTCATACTGCTGAACAGAGCCGGAAAAAAATCACAAAACTGTGCTGATTGGGTCTACTACAAATTAATATTACATAATCTCAAATGGGCCCCACCTGCAGCAAAGCAACACCCTTTCCCTCCCATCCGCTTAGCTAAGGATTTCACTTCATATTTCACTGAAAAAAAAGAGGCTCTTCACTGAGAGCTTCTTCTTATCCCCACTCCGTTCTCTACATTATACAGACATCTTTCCTTGCTATGTCCTCCCTTGCTCCTATCTTGCATAAAGAGGCGACCCTTCTCTTTGCCAGCAAAATCCCATCTATCGCCCTTCATTTCATCTGCTTCCAACTTCTCTAGTAGATTTTCCTCACTATCATTGACCTTTCTCCCTAATCTTCAGTCTCTCCTTATTTAATGACTTCTTCCCTGTAGCTTACAAGCACCCTCATCCAGAGAAAACACTCTCTACACCCTCACTATGGTCATATTGAGGAATACCCCCTCAAGCTGTCACCCTCATATGCCTCCTTTTCACAGCCAAATTCCTAGGCAGAAAAAAAATTGTCAGCATCCATTGTTTGTACTTATTCTCCTCTTACCATTCCTTAATTCATTGCAATCTGGCTTCTTAACTCATTACCATTGGAAACCCCCATTTTTAAAGCTACTTTAGTTTCTTAATTGCCAAATCTGATGACTTTTTCTTAATCTCCATCCTTCCTGGCCTTGCTGAATCATATGATGCTGCTGACCCCCTGGATACTCTTCCTGGATACTCTCTTCCCTCTGGGTTCTCATGGAATTGCTCTCTCTTGGTTCTTTCACTTATCTGACCACTGCTTCCAGTCTCCTTAGCTGGTCATCTTCCATACCACACCCTATAACTTTGTATGCACTCCCAAGACTCTATACTGGGACTTCATCTATTCTTTCTCTCTTTTTTAAAAAAATATTTTTTCTAGAACTTAAATACAAAATAAGAGAAGAAAAAGAATCATATTATAAACTTAGAGAGTAAAACTTAAATACAAAATAAGAAAAGAAAAAAACATGTCATGTGCACAGCAGAACATGAGAGGATTCAAAAGATATAGCAATAAATTTCCATTTCAAGACAGCCTATGTAATGAATACTATGCATTGTGTTGAAAGCTTTCCATCTTTGCTTTCTTGTAAGTTTTCTTTTGTTCTCTGCTGTACACTTTTTACTTTGTTCTTTTCCCCCATTCCTTCCCACCCCCTGAAGGCTACAGTTAAGCATGATATATTTATATATAGATATATACATACTCATATACATATATAAACATACATACATATATAAACATATACTTTTACACTATTCTTTCTCTCTTGATGATCTCAACAACTACTTTGGGTTTGATAGCCGTCTCTATTTAGATGATTCCCTAATCTATATATGCAGGTTCAGTTTCTCTTCTGAGCTCCAGTTGTGCCTTTCCAGCTGTTTAATTGATCTTTCAAACTGGATATTCCATGGCTATCTCAAACTCAAAATGTTCAAAACTGAACAAACTATTTTATTTTGAGCTTCCTGATTTCTGTCAAGGGTACCATCATCATTCCATTAGCCTTGGTTCACATCCTTGACATTATCTTTGCTTCCTCATTTTCCATAACTGTGTATATCAGTTGCCAAATGTTGTTTCTGCTTCCACAAGATCTCTCCCACATGACCATCCCACTGATTCAGGCCTCATCACCTCTTTTCTGGACTACTGCGATAGATTCCTAATTGTTCTCCTTGCTTCACTTGTCCTCTCTCCATTCCAACCTCCACATAGCTGCCAAAGTAATTTTCCTAAAGTGCAGATCTGACCTTATTATTCTCCCCTTAGTGCGATGGCTCCCTCTTGCCTCTAGGATTAAATAAAAACTCCTGTGTTTAGCTTTCCACACTCTCCATCACCCTCCTCACCACCTGGCCACAAACTATCTTTCTAAACTTTTTATACCTTACTCTCCTACCCATACCTAGTCATCCAGCCAAGTTGGCCTTCTTACTGTTCCTCACACATGACATTCAACCTCCCATCTCCACATCTTTGCACTGATTCTCTCCCATGCCTGGAATTCATTTTCTCTGTAGCTCTGTAAGTGCCACCTTCTGCAAGAATGCTTTCCTGATCCCCTCACCTGTTAGTGCCCTCTGATAGTCACATCCCCCAATTGACCTTGTATGTGTTTTGTATATGCTTATTTTGGCACATGTCACCCGGAGAGAATGTAAGCTCCCTGAAGATAGGACCATTTTCTTTTTGTCTACCTATCCCCAGTTGTACATATAATAAATGTAATAAAGACACTTAATGTATGCTTGCTGATTTGTCGATCTTTTATATTGTACTATCTACATGAACTAACCTCATATCTTCTCTTGTCTTCTTGCCCTGAGCGTTGATAAAATAGTGCTTTTATTTTCTGTAGCATCATTTTTTGCAAATCTAAACTCATTCTCTGCTTATGCCTTCTTGATTGTGTGTGACTTTTTCTTTTTTTATCCCTGTTTAAAAAAAAAAACTCAAGTCATCTTAGGAGCTCCCTGTGTAGCTTCATCTATCACTTTAGATGCTTCTCTACTTTTCACATCAATATGATTCACAACTATATCAGAATTTTGCTTTTGGGTCCCTCTCATATCTGTCTTGAAGCATCTTCCTCTTAAGACATTTTTAATTTGTACATAGCTTTCCTCTGAATATTTTAAAATTTACTCTTCTAAATTCTTGGTACTTGACTTGGCATTCTGATACCTGACAATGCCCCATGTTCTTCTTTGTGTCTACTGGGAACTTCTAACAAATGAGGCTTGCAGCAACATGATAGTAGTTGGATCTCCCATCATTTGCCTTATCTTCCCTCTCTGTTTTGCAACTTGTCCATTCCCAACCCCCCCATATGACCAGGTTCTCTCTTCTATTCCTATAATAGCCCTTTTGCTTCTCTTTCCTTTAATCCTTATGCAAATGACTATGACTATGCTTGCCTTCCACCCAGTGATTTACCCCCTCATATATTGCCTCTTGAAGTACAGTTTGTCCCAAAAGTCTTCATTCATGATACATGGTCATAGAATTTTGGGAAGGAAGGGAGCAATTTAAGATTATTGAAAATGCGTCAGTTTAAGTGCTTAAAACTGCAGCAAGACTTTTGGGACACAATTGTATAAGGGTGCTATGATGCCCTTCTATCAGATGTGTTTCTTTTAAATAAAGCATGCTATTATATTGTTATATTCAAGTTGTGAATTAAGATCTTAAACTCACTTAGTACTAATACTCCCTACACACTGGAATATGATGGTACAGGCTGAGGCCAGTCTTACTCAGAACCTCACCCTAGTCACTTTCCCAATGGTATACCTAGGTATCTCTTCCACTCCTAGTAATCTGCGATAACTAATATCTTTCATAGTGTCTTTGATGGTGGCATTTTTCCCCCTTCTCTGCTTTCAGTATAAGACCCTTTTGATCAAAACAGTATGCCTCTAGGCAAACACTTTCTTCCCAGTTCTTATAAAATGTCATTTGTTCAAATCAAGTTCCCATTGTTCTGATATTTTAAGACAAACTCTAGTTAATTGAATTCAATTCTTTGACACTATCTATATGGCTAGCTTTTCATTTCCATCGTTCTCCTTTTCTTCCCAAGTCTCAACTTTCTAACCATAGTCATGCAGTTGACTAACACTATAGAGAAAGGAAGATCTCACTGTATTTATTCTTTGTTGAGTACAAAAAAGCTTTTGACTTGAGAGAACAAAATGCAGCCCTAAAACCACTCCTCCATCAAGGAGTCTTCCATGAATTCAATGAGATCATATGAGCCTCCTTAGAAGAGGCAACTACAAAAGCATCTTTATTCAATGATCTGTCAAAAACAAGGGAGACATATGCTGGCCAAAAGTGTTCTTTTCCACCAGGGAGCATGCCCTGCACAAAGCACAAACAGAAGAAGGCGAGATCCTCAGGATCCTCCTGTTTGTGGTTGGATGGTATTGTGCTAATTACACAGAATGCCAGAATGATACATAGCCTCCTGAGAAAGCTCCAAGGCTTCTCCAAAGAGATAAATCTAACAATTTACATAGGAAGAACCAAGGGGATAAAAGAATGATCATTGACCAGATTGTGACATCGAATCTATTGACACTGATGAATTGTTTGTCCATTGAATTAGATCCTTAGGGATATCTTGGAAAGGTACTGCGAATGAGTTGGCCCTAGAATGAATAGGAGGAAGGGAGTGGGATAGAATATGTTTATAAAATTATGTAGCATTTTCAATAATTTTAAATTGCTCCCTTCCACAAAATTTCATCTTTTTAAGAATAGCATTCTTAGGGCAAGGATTGCTCTATGGCCATGAATCATAGACCATAATATTCTCCAAAAAATTACAATTGTGAGTGACCCAAAGAGACATAGAGAGAAACTCATGAAGGTTAGATGTAGGCTGCCCCATATTACCAATGATGATTTGCATGAAAGAAATGAAATAAAGGATATTGTCTGTAAGATGTGTGATTTGAAACAGAGTCAAGCCATTCAAATAATAAGAGCAAGATAAAAGATAGATAACTTCAGTCTTGCTCTGTTTTTTGTCATTCAGTCATTTCAATCATGTCTGACCCTTCATGACCCCATTTTGGGGTTTTCTTGGCAAAGATGCCAGCGTGGTTTGCCATTTCCTTCTCCGGTATATCCGGTATAGATCCATTTTGTCAGGCAATCAGAGGTTAAATGAATTACCCAGGATCACACAGCTAGGAAGTGTCTAAGGTGGGATTTGAACTCAGGTCTTCCTGACTCTAGGCCTAGTGCTCTATCTGATGGGGTTTAGACTGTGGAAGCCCCCTTGAGCCCCACCCTAAATCTTCCCACTTGATCTGGCTTGAGCCCAAATAGCCTAGCCTAGCCTTCTGGATGTTTCCCACCCTTGATTATATCAAAATATCTACACCCTAGCTCTGTTACCCTAGCCCTCTATTATCTGTCATCTCCAGGTAGCCTTCAGCTATTTCCCACCCTGGAGTCTGACCTCACCCCATTCACTCCAGTCAGCCCTATACCCTACCTCCCATCACTTCAGAGTACTTGACCACCCTAGATACCTCCCACAATCTTTCTGTATATAAGCTCCATCTTGCCTCCATGAAGGTGCTCAGATTCAATCTAGCTCAGCTCAGATTAATCTGGTCCGCTGGCATTAGCATCACAAATGCTCAGGCTCCCCAAGAGTCTAGCCAATATGGTGCATCTTTAATAAACTTTGTTTTTCTTTGGCTGAAAAGGCTTGAGTCGAATTCATTCAAGCAGGACCCGGCATGTTGGTATTTTGGGGTCTTGAGCACCCCTCAACTCCAAACCTCAACATATCCACTAAACTACCAGCTGCCCCTCTTGCACTGGCACCCATGGAAAAAAAATTCAGAAGCAGAAGAATGAGTCCAGTGTATTGGTTGTATCATTTATGGATGATTATTAAGAGGACATGGACAAGAGTGGCACAGGATGAGAAGGTACAGGTTTGTGGCCTGCATTAACAGAGAGAGTACTCACATCAGTGCTGTAATCGATAGGCTTAATCACACAGGGTAAAAAGATATGGAGGAGTTGCAATCTATTTAGGTGGAGGAAATACCCACCTCAATGAAATCACAGATACACACACACACACACACACACACACACGCACTCACACAGGTAACAAGATATAGCTTTAAAACAGCTAGGGTACTAGAGGGCTGACTAAGGAAACTGGGGATTAGGGAATGCACTAAGGAAAGCACTCAAACTCTAGCTATTGAGAATGAGAATGGTTTAAAGGGGACCTAGGAGGAATATTACTGCAATGTTAAAATGTAAACAAGTTTGAGCTGACATTGAAATAAAGAGAAAACATTTCTAGTAGCGTTGAGTGTATATAATATTTATTTGTTAGTTTAAAAAGCACTCAGGGCATTGAGAATACACTTAACATTCTGGTACTAGAATTGTCGGGAGGTGACAAGGAGAGTTCAGAGACACCAAACAAACTTCCTATTTCCTTCACTAGCCAAGGAAGTGATGGTGGCTTAGTTAGTTGGTAGAGGCAAGGCAGAGTCAATAACTAAAAATTACCACCTGACTGGGACATTACCAGCTATAAAAGATATCACTAAAATTACTTACTAAGTAAATGACAATGAAATTAATATTAGTCTTAGTGATAGTTTATATAATTTTTATACTACGTCTTCATTTTGTTAGCTGTTGCTCTTTGAGCAATCATTGAACTTTTAAAACAAGTTATCAATAATTTGTTATCAATTTAATTTGTTATCTTACAGTTGTTTCGGGTTCATACAAGTGGCCAGTCTGTCCAGTCACAGAGAGATATTCATCCACCTGATATCTGCCAACCTTGGTGGCAGCAAACCCAAAAGGTTAAGGTGAAATTTTTGTTTGGGGCCATGATAAATTAATTATTTTCTCAAAATGATACTGACAACAGGAAGTGCAATCCTATGTTCTGTGCCTGAACCCAAGTGCCAAGCTCTCTGACCCAAGGATGAAAAGCCACAGCAGCTTTGATCGATTGAAGAAAATAGCATATCTCCAACCCCTGAAGATAACTGACAAATTGCCAAAGTTTGGGGGACTTCTGGAAACCTTTCATCTTCTTCAAGAACAAAGAATATTTTTCAATCTTCAAAAAGAGATTGGGGGAGGACAAAATGTGGAGGTGTTATTATGCTAATGGCTGATCTGCTGTGGATATGGATGGTAATCTATCAGGAGAGAATCACATCTGTAAAGTTTAAGTACATATTGACTCAATCTATAACTATTTCCTCCTTCTTCTAACAAATCATAAAATCATCTGATGTTTTATGATGTAATTCAGGAGAAAGCAGTTAGTGATCATCCCCATTGAGGCTTCTGGAGGAAATCTTGGGCTGTGACTGGGTGAATATTTCTTTACTGAACTTTGTTCTATTTATATTATGAACTTCCAGAAGCTCTGAACTAGAGCCAGGCTGGCTCTGGCCAAGTAAATTCCCATGATGCCAGGTCACTGGGCCAAGCTACCAGAGATGGGACTTCTGGGAACTAGTGACAATCTGCAGCAGTCACTGTGGTTAGGAATAGAGTGAGGAAAAGTTCAAACTATCTCCATAGACCACTACAAAAACACAGTACATAAACATAGGTGAGATGAGCCAACAGCTTTTTTTTTTCAAACAACTCAACATAATGAAGTTTTCTAGTGGTAGTTGAATTGATAATAAACTATGAGCCTGTGCGTTGAAGGTTATTTTATGTTTTCAGCATAGTTCATTATTCTGATTTTTATAAAAAGCAGAGATTATTAGAAGCAGAGTACTCAAATATTTAATGAATATACTGGTAATTGGAATTCAATAGAAATTTCCTGAGATGGTTTTTGTTGATACTTTTTGTCAAGTCGACTATGCTAAGTGTTGGTTTATATCATATAAATATTTTTGTTTTTATATTTTATTAAACTCCAAATACATATTTTCTCCCAAATCCAGTGAGCCTTCCCTTGTGATAGATTTAAAAAAATTAAAAAAAAAACCTCTTCAGTAAAACAACCCAACACATCAATTGCATCTAACATCCATCGAAATTTCTGAAATTACTGTAGACCAAAAGGGTAAATTGGGTGTACATAGTTACACTGACATGAATTCATTTCAATTAAAATTCAACTTGAATTTTAATGAGTACTATGTACTCATTAAATGAGCACAGTGGGTAGAGCACTGGGCTTGGAATCAGGAAGACTCATCATCATGAGTTCAAATCCAGCCTCAGATACTCACTAGCTGTATGACTCTATGCAAGTCACTTAACCCTGTTTGCCTCAGTTTATTCATCTATAAAATGAGCTGGAGAAGGAAATAGCAAACCTGACTGAACTGAACCTGGGGATAGAGTGTACCTAACAAGGATCAGCAAAATACATTTGCCTGGAGTCTTGTCAGTCTAATCAAGATGTCTTTAAACTGCAGGGACAGAGAAAATAGCATACAGTTGTATTTCATAGATATGCAAAATAACAAAATTTTATATATATTATCTATGAATATTTGGCTGAATCTATAATTTCATTAGTATGGGAAATGCTTGATAAGGAGCTCCCTCTTAGCAATGCATAATGATATCTGTTCCGCAATTTAGTCTTAGAGAAATGTCTGGGACACTGAGAACTTAAGTGACTTGGCCAGATGCCCTCCTCTAGAGAATATTAGAGATGGGACCACAAGGAAGGAAAGAAGGAAGGAAGGAAGGAAGGAAGGAAGGAAAGAAGGAAGAAAGGAAGGAAGGAAGGAAGGAATGAAAGAAGGAAGGAAGAAAGAAAGGAAGGAAATAGTCCTTCGTTAAGCACCTACAATAAGTCAGGTCCTGTGCTAAGCACTTTGCAAATATCTCATTTGATCATCTGTTCAACATCAGAAAGAACAGGACAGTGGCTTGGGATTGATGGGATGGTGATTCCTACAGAACTCCTCAACTCTTACATTGCTTCTGTTTAGTTTTCCAGACTTAATTGATCTTTGGCTGGAGATGTGTCAGGGATGTTGTAGAGAAGATTATGGTGAGGTTGGACATGTTGGACTGGATCAGAGGTTCTTTACCTGGGATCATTTTAAAAGTCCATGAATATAAAAAAAGAAAAAATGCAAACACACACTTCTCTCTCTCTCTCTCTCTCTCTCTCTCTCTCTCTCTCTCTCTCTCTCTCTGTGTGTGTGTGTGTGGGTGGAGTGTATGTTTTAATAACTGCATTTCCATATAACTGGTTACTTTGGCAATCCAATGACTTTTATTCACTTAAAAAACATGATTCTGAGAAGGGGTCTTCTTTACCAGGAGTCCATAAGAAAAACAAAGTTTAAGAACGTGAACTAGATGGCTTCCAAGGTCCCTTTCAACCCTGAAATTGTGTGATTCTGTCTTGTGTTGCCTCGACAAAGATCACCACACAGAAGGTTCTGAGTAACTGTGGGCTTAGGCCCTAGGATGGAGCATATACAAAGGCCTCAGGCACCTAGGGACTCTCCATAAGCCTCTGTTTTCTCTTTTCCCAAGCAACTGAGTGTGTTCATTTGGTAGAAATGAGCCATTGGCACTTCGACACCATCCTAGGGTCTAAGCTCCCCATCCCCTTCCCCTCCCTTGCTTTCAAATGAAGGCTTCCAGCTGGCTGAAAGCACATGCCTTGCACACAGTGCTCAGAGAAATACTCAACTGGATTTTTGACCTAATAAACTTGCATATTTCATCCAGCTATGTAGATCACAGCAAATCTATACTTGCCCATCCTGAGCAACTCTTGACCATGTCTTCCTTTAAGTTTATCCCAAGGGACCTTCCCAACATGCTTCAGGTTTTCCTAGGGTTCCCTTGATATCCTGAGGCCTCAGAAGAATACGCAAGCTGTCCATTGGTTTCCCCTCATTTTCACCACTTTGCTGACATCCCTTCCATTACTTCTTGATTGCTTTTTCATAATATTTGCAGCCTGCCTACTATGAGCATATTTGTACATCACATTTACATGCTTTGGTAATGTACACCGTACATAGCATTTATTGTTGTTCAGTTATTTTAGTCACGTACGACTCTTTGTGCCCCCATTTGGGGTTTCCTTGGCAAAGATACTGGAATGTTTTGCCATTTCCTTCTGCAGCTCATTTTATAGATGAGGAAACTGAGGCAAACAGGGTTAAATGACTTTCCCAGGGTCACATAGCTAAGAAGCATCTGAGGCTAGATTTGAACTTATAAAGATAAGGCTTCCTGACTCAAGACCTGGCACTCTAAATACTGCACCATCTAGGTCCCCCTACCTTAGGTAAGACTTGGCTATTTCTAAATTTAAAGCCTTGGCCACTGTGGATAGAGTGCCAGGCCTGGAGTCAGGATGATCTGAGTTCAAATTTGGCCTCAGACACTTACCATCTGTGTGAACCTAGGCAAGTCACTTAATCCTGTTTGCCTCAAGTTTCTTCATCTGTAAAATGAGCTGGAGAAGGCAATGGCAAGCCACTCCAGGATCTTTGCCAAGAAAACCCCAAATGGGGTCACGAAGAGTTGGAAATGACTGAACATCTAGAAATCTAAATGCATCTCTCCTTAACCAGTTGTTCATTTTCCAAGTTTGCAATTCTCTTCGGAATCCTTTTCCTTCATTTGGCAGTAGTGATGAAAATAATACTTTTGTGCACCCCCCTAATTTCTCTCACATTTTCCCTAGTCTTTTGCTTTTAGTCCCACATCTCAGTGGAACCCTCTCAGTTCCTGGCAGTGGGGGAAGGGAAGGCAGAGACTTAAGGCAGCTTGAACTGCGTAGCCCTGAATACAGGAAGTTATAGAACATTTGCTGGCAATGGAACAAAACAAAAAAAAAAAAAGCAAAATGAAACACCTGTTAAATTGGACTAGAAAATTTGTTGTTCAATCCTTTTTCGGTCATGTCCAACTCTTTGTGACCCCATCTGGGTTTTTTGTTTTTGTTTTTGTTTTGTTTTTGGTAGAGATACTGGAGAGGTATGCCATTTCCTTTTCCAACTCATTCTACTGATGAGGAAAGTAAGGCAAACAGGGTGAAATGACTTATCCAGTGTTACATAACTAGTACTGGTCTGGGGTCAAAATTTGAACTCAGGTCCTCCTGACTCCAGGGCTGGCACTCTATCCACACTGTGCCACCTAGCTGCAAAAAAAAAAAATTAGAAAATTAAATGGCAACAAGAAATGCTTGGATTTCTGGATTCTATGAAGTTCTTCAATTTTATTTCTTTTTAGGGACTTAAATCTTAGCAAAATCTCATGAACTTCAGAGGGCTATCATATGCAGACAGAGAGGCTAAATTTGGCACCATCTGCAGCTCTTTCAAATCTGTGGCTGCCAATGCCAATGCATTTGAGTTGGGTTCAGGAATAAAGGCAAACTGATGATATCCATGGTGTCTTGAATTTTCTTTTTCTTTTTTTTTTTTTTTTAGTTTTTAAGTTTATTTTAAGCTTAAATACAAAATAAGAAAAGAAAAAAATCATTGTTGTGTACACAGTGGAACATAAGAGAGGATTCAATATAAAGTAATAAATTTCCATTACAAAAAACCTCTATCATAAACACTACACATTATTTTCAAAGCTGTCCATCTTTTCTTTGTTTGCTTCCTGAGTTTTCTACATGGCAGTCTGCTCAGAAAACAATCCTTTCCTACAAAGACAATAGTACTTATGAAGTAACTTAGAGTTCCATGGCTACCATGGCAACCAAAGAATTTATCTCCATGTCAACCTTGCTTTATACCACCATAGGAAAGTTTGCATCTTTTTTGGAACTTGGGACTGGTGATTGGAGGTGAGAGGGGCATACATGGATTATAGTTCTGGCTGAAGTGGGGGCTTGATTTCTATTTGGGACACAACCATGTTGAATTTCAGACCGCCATGAAAATTCAGGACACATCCATATATGATAAAAATAATGAAGACTGCAAGGCAGTCTATGATTGAGTGTCAGATGATTACTACCTATTGCCAAGTAGAGATCTAGGTGTTCAGAGGAGGGAACCATCACCATCAGCTGGGCTGGTCAGGGAAAGGCCTTATACCTAATGGAGGAGGGCACATGATGAAAAGTGACTGTTAAAATAGTAAAATGTATAAGTGATACTCAGAGTGACTACCACAGTGGTAGTAGCTACACCAAGTGATGGCAAGTCTATGTGACCAGAGACAGAGCCATCTTCACTGAACCCCATCTAGACCAGCAGAATCCTCTTTCCTGTCCCCAGCTTGAGGGGTGATTTGGGGTAAAGATAAGAACTACCTCTGGGTAACAATCTCCTGGTGTGAAAAGAGAACCAAAAGCTATTTCCTCATATCTACTAATGAGAGAACATCAGGAAATGAATGAATCTGTCACTCAGGATTCAATTTTGTTTGAGATAAGGAAAAGCTTACTTTTCTTTATTTCTAATCTAATGACCATTACCTTTTGTTGTTGTCTTCTCATTTTGTTGTTGTCCTCTCATTTCTTTCATCTCCATGATCCCATTTCGGGTTTTCTTGGTGGCTTGCCATTTCCTTCTCCAGCTCATTTTACCAATGAGGAAACTGAGGCAAATAGGGTGAAGTGACTTGTCTAGGGTCACACAGCTAGTAAGTTGCTGAGGCTGGGTTAGAACACAGGTCTTCCTGACTCCAGGCCTGGTGCTCTATCCACTGGGCCACTTGGCATTCCCAACCACTATCTAGGTATTATATTCATATAGACCTGGTTCATTCTAGTACCAATTCTGCAACTGACCCACTCTGTGACCTTGGCCAAATCCCTTAACCTGTCTGCAATTGTTTATTCATTGTTCAAATGAGAGAGTTACATAAGACATCTGAGATTCTTTCCCAAATGATGATTTATTGGCTTACTTAGTATTAGAACTCAGTGGTATTTTTACCTGGAAGGAGGGAACTTATCAATGCTTCCTATGTTGGGCTTGAGTCCTTAGGGTTTTTGAGTGGCCTAAAAACAAAGATAAGGTGAAGGTAGCAATGATCGTAGCCCCTTTTCAATTACACTTTCTTACAACTTTGCTAGTAACTCTGTGCTGTGATTATAGTGACAAAGAGGAAGCTGTAGTGAAGAAAAGGACCTTTCTGGTACGGGAATTGGGAAGGTAGATTGGGAAATATAGGTTATGCAAAATTTTATTTATGAATTTATAATAAAATTTTAAAAATTTAAAAATTCATTTAAAATTTATTTTTAAATTTTTATTTAAAAAAAGAAAAAGAAAAAGGGGCTGTACCAAGGCTTCTAGTCCTACTGGATAAAAGTGATCCAAACAAAATTTCCTCTTACGTTGCCTAGATTTATGAAAGGTATAAACACGAGTTTTATTCCTAGGTGGCCAATAAAAGCCAAGCAACAAGTAAAACCTCTAACTGGGAATTGGGGTCAGTTCTGGTTTGCTTAAAAAGTGACATTAACAAGTCAGAGCTCATACAATCAGTTAATCAAAAAACATTTAAGTGCCTACTGTTTGTCAGGCCTAGAGAAGGCCAGCTAGGAATGGGGAGGGGTCTGGAGATAAGGTCACAAGAGAAGTGTTTGAAGAAACTAGTGACATTTAGCATGAGAAAAGAAAGGAAGAAAGAAAGAAAGAACATAATAGCTTTTTTCAAGCATCCTATAGAAAAGGAATTAGTCTTATCATAAGTGGCCTCAGAAGACAGAAATAAAGACCCCAAAGTGAAAGTTACCTTAGGTATATCTCAACTCAACATAAAGAAGAACGTTCCAACAATCACAGCTGTTCATCACTGGAATGGATTGTTTCATATGATAGTGACCTTCCTAATTCTGATGTCTGTGGAGTCAAGGATTCTTGCTCTGGCCCGAGACTGGGCTAGATAGCCTAAGAGGCCTTCCCCCTGTAAGATTCTGTGACTGATCTCTTAGCCTACCCCATCAACTCAGCACAGGTCTTTCTTGCAGTAGGAAGTGCTCAATATTTTGAATTAAATTAATTCTGTCCTTTCTCTTGCAGCTTCACCCCCTCACCCCACCCTTCAAATGGAAAATAAGCAATTAAATGTTTTCATGTAGACAAAGACAAGTGATTGCATGACTTGACTACATGACTAATCAGTTCATTTGTGCATAAATTGGTTGTTATTGGGAAGGAAAATTGTTGATTTAGTTGTCAAGTGTAGATGAGAATCAAGAAAGGGATGGGGGGAGACAGTTGACTGTAGAAATAGATTAATTTAATTTTTCTTCATAAATGAAACCATGGTTGTTATATGTGAGTATAGTCATTATGCAAACAATTAGTTGAAGAAACTTTTTTTAAAAGCCTAAATTATAAATTTCCTCAAAACATATTATATCTTTAAAAAAAATCTGTACTCACTTATCTTTGTTTACATTTTCCCTTTGTTATTGTTGATGAAACTGAAATTTTTTCATTTTTACAAGAGGTTTTGTTGTGTTGAATTTTCTTAGTAATTTGTTGTTCAGTTGTTTGTAAGTCACATCTGACTCTACAAGATCCCTTTTGGGGTTTTCTTGGCAAAGATACTAGAGTTGTTTGCCATGTCCTTCTCTAATTCATCTTTCAGATGAGGAAACTGAGGCAAACAGGGCAAAGTGACTTGCCCAGGGTCACACAGCTATAGTAAGTCTCTGAGGCCAGACTTGAACTCCAGGAGATGAGTCTTCCTGACTCGAGGCCCAGCACTCTATCCACCATCACCTAGCTGCCCTTTGTTAGTAATATTTTCTCATATTATTCTAAAAATCTTAAATGAGGTGACTAAATGGAGTCAAAAGGACTTGGGTGCAAATCCCCTTTTACTGCATGATGATGAGCAATTCCCTTAATCTCTCAGTTTCAGGCAAGTCTTTACAACTCCACGTTACAGTTATTGACATAATCTATCATCATTTTTTGTTCTCTGACTTGTCATTATATTATTCAATTAATAAAGTTTGGATTAAAAGAAAGTTGTGATTTCCTCAAAATTAGAGATCCCTCTGGTCTATTTAAGGCATCTTACTATTTGGGGGAAATTGAAATTTATGTTCACCACATTTTTTTGAGGTAAGTTAAGAGTTAGAGAATGAAACTTAATTATCTGGAATAATCATTCACTACACATACTGAAGGGAAGTGTGATTGGAGCAGTGGCCTATAAATTTGATTGCACCACTATTCTTTTCTGGATTTAGTTGCTGAATTAGGAGGAACAATGGAGAAAGTGATAGACCTATCTCCAGGCCACTCTAGACAGAAGCCAGAGTACTTTATAGGTTAACCACCAAAAAAGCAGTCAATACCAATAACTTTTTTTATACCTCTCTATTTATCTTTTTTGGACTTCTGGGTCACCAAATTGCACAAGTTTGGGCCTTTGAACAAATAACAGCCGATATGTGAAGACACCTGAATGAGTCCTAACTCTCATTCATATTCTCCCCACCTCTGGTTAATGCAGGGAATTTAAATATTCATCCCTTTATCATAAGGAAAATACCCTTAGAAATAGTACCTACACTTGAGTTGGAAGAAAAAAAAAGAAGCCCCTAAATTTAGGAAAGGTGGTTACCAAAGGAAAGAAAAGACAGGAAGCTGGAGATCCCAAGGGAAAATTTAGTTTGCTCAATGATTACTATAGCAAAACTGAATTAGCAGGGGCAGCTAAGTGGTGTGGTGGATAGAGCACCTGCCTTGGACTCAGGAGAAGAGTTCAAATCTGTCCTCAAATACTTGATATTTACTAGCTGTGTGATCCTGGGCAAATCACTTAACCCTGAGTGCCTAACAAAAACTGGACTTAGACTTCTGTATTTTAAAAAATATTTTTTGTTTATATATTATCTAGATTCCCCATTATATCCCTCCCTCTTTCCTTCACAGAGAACTATCTCATATAACGATGAATTTTTTTAAGATAAAAGGGGGAAAATTAACAAAACCAATCAATATATCAAAAAGAGTTGACATTATATGCTATGTTCTATACTTGTGTACCTCACCACCTTTAGAAAGGAGTGAGGGGCGGTGTCTTTTCCTACTTCTTCTCTAGGGCCAAGGTTTTTCTTCATGATTTTGAAGTATTCTTTTTCTATTGTTTTGTGAAGCTTGTTCTTTTCATTTACGTTGTTGTAGTCTTTGCTTCCCTCTGCTTGCTTCCCTCTGCCTTGGTTCGTGCAAATCCTTCTATGCTTCTCTGCATTCATCATACTGGTTGTTTCCTATTTGTAGTAATAATATTCCATCATATTCAAGTACCACAGTTTGCTCAGCCATTCCCCAACTGATAGGCATCTCTTTGGTTTCAGTTCTTTACTGCTATAAAAATTTCAACGTATATGGAGTCATTCTTTTTTACCAATGACCTTATTGAGGTGTATATCTAGTGATTGAATTTCTGGGTCAAGGACCATAGAAACTTTAATCACTTTATATGCATAATTTCAAACTGAATGGTTGTACTAATTTGAAACTCCACCAACAGTACACTAATATGTCTATCTTCCCCAAAACTCTCTATCATTTACCATTCTCATCTTATTGCCAATCATTGCCAAATTTCCAGTTGGTCTCAGGATTTCTTGACTGGCATTTCTCTTGTTTTAGTGATTTTGAACATTCTATCATATAGTTATTAATAGTTTGAATATGTATAGGCAAAGATCTATATATCTTTGCATGTGTATGGCTATGTGTGTGTATCTTGGATTTTATTGTTGTTGTCCAGTCATATCTGACTCTTTGTGACCCCATTTAAGGTTTGCTTGGCAAAGGTACTGGAGTGGTTTACCATTTCCTTCTCCAGGTCATTTTACAGATGGGGAAACTGAGGCAAACAGGGTTAAGTGACTTGCCATTTTCTTCTCTAGCTCATTTTACAGATGAGAAAACTGAGGAAAATAGAGTGAAGTGACTTGTCCAGGGTCACACAGCTAGCAAGTGTCTGAGGCCAGATTCGAGCTCAGGCCTTCCTGTCTCCAGGCCCAGCACCCTATCTACTGTAACACCTAGCTGCCTTTGTGTCTTGGATACCAAATTCTTACATGAGAAATTTTTACAAAGATATTTTTCTATTCAACTGCTTTCCTTTATATGCTAGGAGAATTAACTTTTAGAAGCTTTTTGATTTCATGTAAACAAAATTATCTATTTCAGCTTTCCTAATTGTCTTTATCTCTCATTTAGTTAATAATTCATCTCTTGCCCATAACTGTGAAAAGTATATTTTCTGCTTATCTTCAATTTTTTCATTGTATGTTCTTTAATATTGAGGTCATATTTCTTTTCAATATTCAGTTTGTGTATCTATTTTGAATTTATTGTGGGATTTGGGATAAAATGTTGGCCTAAATATAACTTCTGCCACACTACTTTCTAGTTTTTCTAGCAGTTTTTATAAAATAGGGAATGCCTTCCTAAATAATTTGTGCTTTCAGGTTTATTCAACACTGGGTTGTTAATAAAGTTCCATTATTTCTGATTCTCACTTGTATGATCTGCTCTGCTGATCCTCTTTTCTATTTTTTGACCAATACCAAATAGTTTTAATGACTGATTGCTGTTTTATAATATAGTTTGTCTCTAGGTACTATTCACCTTCATTATAATATTTTTCCTTATTTCTCTTGATATTCTAGATCTTTTGTTCCTCCACATGAGTTTTGTTTTGTTTTTATTTTATCTAGATCTGTCATGTATCCCTATGGCAGTTTCCTGATATAGCATTAAATCTTTACATTAACCTTGAGAGTACTGCCATTTTTATTATATTGACATGACCTATAAATGAGCTCTGAATATTCCTCTGCCTATTTACATTGTTCTTTATTACTTCAAAGGGCACTCTGTAATTGAATCTATATAATTATATATATATACATATATATGTATATATGTGTATATATATGTATATATGTATATATGTATATGTATATATATATATATAGTGGGCTTCCATAAAATTGATCCCCAAATATTTTATTCATTTTGTAGTCACTTGTAATGGATTTCTTCTTATAACAATAATCTTGAATCTTAAGATTATTATTATCTAGAAATACTATTGATTTTTGTTGGTATTTTTGTGTAGCCTGTAACTTTGCTGAATCTATTGGTTGCATCAATTAGATTCTTTGCTGAGTCCCTGGTATTTTCTAGGTAAATTATGTTATCAAATAGGGATAACTTTGTTTCCTCTATGCTTGTTTTAAAACCTTTAATTTTGTTCTTTTTATTGTTACTATTTCAATCATTTCCAGAACTATAGAAAATAATAGAGAGGAGAGGGGACATTCTTGCTTTACTCTTGTATTTACTGGAAAAGATTCTAGTGCATCCTCATTGGGCATGATGCTTGCTTGTATTTTGAAATAGGTACTTTTATGATATTAAAAAAATCTCTCTATGCATATATATATATATATATGTATATATATATATATATATAAAATATAAATGTACTTTGTAGCAAAAATGAGTGTTGAACTTTGACAAAGTCTTTTTCTCTATTTATTGAGATAATCATGTAGTGTTTTTTTCTTTTTAATATGAAAAATTATGTTATTTTCCTAATGTTGAACCATGATAGTATCTCTAATATAAATCCAATTTGGGTAGAATGAATGATTTCTTGGATAAATTCCTGTAGTCTCTTTGACAGGATTTTATTTGAAAATTTTGCAGCACTATTTAGTAATGATATTGTTCTATAGTTGGCCTTTGTTTTATCCTTGGCTCAGTTATTGGGATTACATTTGTTTCGTATAAGGAAAGTTTCTTTCTCAATTTGTGAGAATAATTTGAATAGTGTTGTTATTAATTAATTGTACTTTAAATGTTTAAAAGAATTTCTTTGTAAGTCTATAAGGACTAGGAGTTTTTTCCTTTGGTAATTCCTTTGCAATTAGATCTATTTCTTTTTTTGAGGTTGGATTATATAAGATCTCTACTTAGTGTTCTATTAGTTTGAATATTTCCTACTTTCAAAGACAATCCTTTATTTCTTTTGTGTTCTCAGCTTTGTTGGCATAGAGCTATACATACAATAGATTCTGATAATTCTTTTTTATTTCCTTTGGTTTGTTGCGCTTTTATCTTATTCTTTCTTTTGTTGATTTTCTACTCTCTTCTTTTAAATCAGGTGAGTTAAAGATTTAGTAATCATTTTTTACTCTTTTCAAAGAACCAGTTTTTACTTTTATTTATAATTTCTATAGTCTTTTTGATTTTCAATTTATTTCTCTAATTTTCAATATTTCTTCTTTTGTGCTTATTTCGGCTTTGCTTATTTGTTTCATTTTAACAAATGCATATTAAATTCATTCTCCTTTTCAATTTTCTTAATGTATGTTTTTAGGAATGCAATTTTCCCTTTGACTAATATACATTAGCTGCTTCCCAGAAATTTTGGTATGTTGTTTCATCATTATAATTGTCTTTCACATAATTATTATTTCTATGATCTCTTCTTTGACTCTATCATTATTTAAGATTTAATTATTAAATTAATAATTTAATTCCTATCTGGGTTTATGTCTTTGGCTTGTGTTCTCTCAATTGGTTACTTTTTCAATTTGTTCTTGTTTGGAAAAGATATCTTTGTTTTTTCTGCCTTTTTTGAACTTGTTCACAATTTCTCTCTGCCCTAATATTTGGCAAATTTTGTAAAAGTGACACGTACAAATGAGAAATAGATTTATTCTCTTTTTTTTGAGGTAATCAGGGTTAAGTGACTTGCCTAGGATCATACAGCTAGTAAATATCTGAGGCTGGATTTGAACTCACATCTTCCTGATTTCAGGGCCAGTGCTCTACCCACTGCACCACCTATGCCCCTAAATATGTATATTCTTTAGTGGTCACTTTCAGAAGACATCATAAATCATTTAACTAATTTCTCTAGCAATTTGTTCAATTCTCTATTCCCCTTTTGTTCAACTTTCTATTAAATTTGTCTGGTTCTGAGAGGGAAACATTTAAGTTTCCTATGAGTATTGTGCTTCTATATGTCTTTGCAATTCAATTACTTTTATCTTCTGTGAATATAGATTATGGAGAGTCAACACATCTCTAAGGGTAGCACTAATAGATTTCAAGGGGTCCATTAACCTAGAGGGGAAAACATTGTATCTTTATTTTATTCTCTAACTGAAATTTAACATTTTTTTCAGTTATGATTTGTGTAAGGAAATATTATTGTAGAAGGTGCCCATAGACTACACCAGACTGCCAAGGAGGCTTATGGCACACAAAAAATAAAAATGAATAAAATAAAAAAACTCCTTTTTATATGTTATTCTTCATATTTATAATATAGATGTTATAGGATTAATTGTTCTTCTGATTCTGTGCAGGTGGGGGGTTGTATCAGTTTATAGAAATTTTTCAAGGTATTTTTGAAATAATCTCTTTCCTCATGTCTTACAGCAAAATAATCTCCATCACAGTTATTTATCACAACTTATTTAGCCATCCCTCAATTGTTAGAAACCTCTCAGTTTCCAGTTTTGTTTTTTTGCTACCACAGAGCTACCATAAATTGTCCCTCCATTGTTGTTAATCCAATAGTTGTCTTTCCTCTTCTGGTTTTTTTTAAATAATTTGTAGAGATAAGATAATTTACTTCATCACTTTTCTTTTTGGTAATTGTATTTATTTACCTTTCTTGTGTTTCTGTTGTTTAGGAGGATTTTCAAGTCAAATGATTTTTTTTTTACAACGAATGCCTCTCTTTTATTGAAATTCCATTTTTCTTTCATCAATATTTAGACTCATATTTTCAGTATGCGTCATTTTAGGTTGCATCTTGAACTTCATTACTTTTAGAATAAATTATTCCATTCACTTCTATGTTTTTTGCGGGGAGGTACAAGATAGTGTTATGCTATTTTCCTTCCTTTATCTTTGAAGACCTTTCTTTTTCATTTGCTATCTATCAATTACATTATTAAATTTAGTCACTATGTTGATTCATAGGTTTTTTTTTTCTGTTGCATTGCATTCTGTTGATTAATTTTTTTTCTGTGTTCAGAAGTTCTGGGCTGTTTCTTCATAATATTTTTTGCCTTATTGTGTTCAGGTTTTTTGACTTTTCATGTCCTTCTAGGAGGCCTATGATCCTCAAGTTGTCTCTCTGCATATTTTCTTAAAAGATCAATGTGTTTTGCTTGCATAGAGATCAGTTGTTCTTTTCACACTTTTTATTCTCTTCTTCCATAACATCCTTCACTTCAGGTTATTTATATTCCCAACTGGTTATTCTCTCTCTGCTTCTTTGGAGAGACTCAACCACTATGGATTCAAGTTTTTCTGTTCTGCCAATTATTCTGTTTTATAGGCGATAAATCCTACCATTTGTTCACTTCTTACTTCTTATTCCAAAATTCTTTTTTCTCTTGAGCCATTTTGGAACATCTTGCTATAGGTAGGTGCTATCTTGAGATACCACAGAATTCTTTACTCCATTGGGTATTGGCTCAATTTCCTTTGCCTTGCATTATTTAAGAGTACTTTATAACCTTTTGAATATCTTGGTACTTATCTTCTATAATTGCAATATCTTCTCTGAATTGTCTGCTTCTGTTCTGTGTTTTTAGTAGAATTTTCTTTCTCTCGAAGTCTTGGATAGTCAGCCTTTTTTTTTTTCTTATAGCACCCTGTTGCTGATCTTCAGATTCCTCTCCCTTTGATGAAGGATATTCCCCCAGGACTAAATTTCAGCATTTGTTTCAGTCCTTTGTGTTGGGGAATTTATTTTTAATTGACCTCAGTTACTGTCCCAAGTAGCTTCTGTGGGGAGTTGGGGGTGGGGAAGGGTGGATGTGGCTGGCTCCAGCTAAATTCCATTCCCCTTTTCTTAGGGCTGGTGTAGCCAGTCATGCTGTCCCCCTGCTCCAATTACCTTCTTTATGTAGTTTTCTGGCTGGATTGCATCACTGTTTGCTACTTTTTAAGGAGTTAGAATAGGAGATGGTGTGTGTTTTCTGGGGAGATTCTTTGCCACCTTATGTAAGGGTAAGCAAAGTGGGACTTTTTATTGTTTTTTCTTTTGGAGTGCTTCTCAGCACCAAGGCAATCAAATGCCTTTGATTCCATCTTGCCTTTGTTTGTAGAAAAGCCCACATCCTTTTGCTAATTAGGTCACAAGAGGTGTGAAGCCCTCAAGAGGTATGAAGCACTCTGATCTTGAAGAAGTATATATATACTCTGAAGTTAGCATTTTGTTTGGGGGCTCACTCATTGGAAGAGTGTTGGTGTGGAGACTCTGGGTAGCCATTAAGGAGCCCCCTGGCTTTGAAAATCCAGATGTTAGCACTTCTCTCTCTCTGGTAACTATGTATGTATTTCTATGGTCAGACAGATAGAAGTCTGTCTGTTGATTTGTGTTATTTTGCTCTGTTTATAATTTCTGCTGGTAATTTTTGTTTGTGTTTCCTCTGAAGTTCAGAGTACTGACTTTTCCCCCTGAATTAAGTGAATGATATATGTATGTTTAATTAAAGTGAGATTGTAAACCCCTTAAAGTTGCTTTCCTTAGAAAAGCATATCAAAGAATCTGTGCTAGAAGCCCTTCTGTGTGCTGGTGTTATTGGCTTTGCACAGCCACGGTAGCTGCAAGTAACATTGTTGTTACATCTTAGCATTCCCTAACCTCATAGCTACCACAGGCAGAAAAGATTTTGCTTTCTCCACACTTGTCCTTCTCTTCATGTGGCAAGGTAGAGTTGGTATCTGCTGCTTGTTGCAACAGGATGATGGGGAAAGAGTTGGGAAGATGGGAAATGGCGTTCATGGTCAGAGACTCTCCAGCAACAGGGAATCCCCACAGTGAGTCTCAAAGCACAAGCCTTGTAGAATATGAAGGTTGGTAAGGGAGAGGTACTGAAGGAGTATGTTATGAGTGAGCATTTTCCCAGCATTCGCAAAGCTGTTTCTTTATTGAGCTTCTTGCTTTCTTGTCCAGTGGATTCAGCTATTTCCTCCACTTCTCATTGATAATTAGTCTTTTGGGGGCCTTTGTGAGAGTTAGTTGGTATAGGAAAAATGACTAATCATCCATCCTATTGATCACATGATCTAGAAATCTCATCATTCTTAAATCTAGAACCCATCTCTTTCAGGGACATGGAAATAAAAGTGAAAATTCTGCTTCGAATAGCTCATTAACTCAGAGAGTTAAGGATTCAAGAGTTATTTACCCTGAATTATTTTGTTTCTTATAGATAACACAGAAATTTGTAACTTTATATCAATTTAAAAATTGAAAAAAAAACATTGCGCATGACATTCTTTGCACTGCTTTGCCCTCCACATGCTATGCCTACATACACACAATAGGAAACCAAAGATGAGTATATGCATCTGAGTGTTTTCAAATAACTCATAGGGAGGGAAAAGTATAAATGGAATGCACCTTCTTTACTTGATATACAGACAGGGCAATGCATAGCCAACAAGATCTCCTCAGGAGTTATTTCATTGCTTGGGAAAATAAATTTCTTTCTCATTAAATGTTTACTGTAAAAGATTTTAGGAGCTAAAAATAAAAGCTCAAAGTGAGGTGTTTATTGTACAAGTAGCATTTTGACATGATTTTGGCAACATTTGAATTTAAGGATTAAAAAAAATTCCAATGGATATTAAAAAAGAAGTAAGCTGAAGGCACGTTCCTGGGGCACCACTCCAGCCATTTGAAACATTTTCAAGTGACTTGTCATAACAAAGGTACTGAAATATTTGGAACTACTGGCAACAAAGAAGAATTTTGTTGATTAAAAATTGATTGTTATTTTTGTGATTTGCAACTTAATTAGGGCCTTTGAAAAGCTCATGAAAACTTTTTGAGCCTAGGCTGTCATCTTGCCTATCAGCTATCCCAGGGATATGTGGGTGGTATTGACCTCTTCCCTGAGATGTGCCAATACATATGAGATCTAGCTCTTTTTTTGTCACTTTGCATTACTACGTAAAGAATTTAAGGGACATTTTGGTAACATTCTCTTTCTTAAGACTGGAAATCCCCTTGAAGCAGAGTGAAGCTAAAGATGGATTAAGTGTAGATTAGAGGAATCTGATTTACTGTAGATGAGATTAATATTTCTTTGTGTATTTGCTTTCATTTTACTAACATGCTGGAACAAAAATGCTATTTTCCATGAGTAATCCAGACCACCCTATGTTTCCTTCTTATAACTGGGGATTACTAAACCTGAATAAAATGCCTGAATTTGTATAATCTTGGACTTCTTCTGTCTACATTTACTACAGAAGGCAGGCAGTCTGAACAACTGAACTCTGCATATAGTAGAAGAATTCATTTGGGGTCCCTATGTTGCCATCACAGTTGCCTTGGGTCTAATACCCTGGGCAAGTATCTCTGGGCTTCCTCATCTGTAAAAGGAGGAAATTGTACTTGATGATTTCCAAGGTCCCCTCCAGCTGGGAACAAAGCCAAAGTCACAATTCAACCCTTAAAGAGACTACTAGTTGATTCATCTTTTTCTAATGACCACAGACTGCGTTCAGACTCTGCCAACCAACACACAAATGAGTGCTGTTGGTCTCAGGTGAGGTTGTGTAAGACACTGTGAACCCAACTTAATTTCAGGAAAACACAGTCTTTCTCCAAGCACAGTCCCTGCTCATGGTACCAGTGGGAACAGGCACATTTGGAGTCATTGCATCATTTGATTTCAACAAATGATTATTAAGTATAACTTATGTGAGAGATAGCCTGGCAGAGTGGATAGAAAGCTGACCTCAGAGTCAGGAAAACATGAGTTTAAGTCTCACCTCTGACACATACTGGCAGTGTGTCCTTGGGCAAGTCACTTAACCTCAGTGCTTTGGGAAACTCTATGACTATAGGTTGCAAAGAAGATGTTGGCCTGCCTTGGTAGAGTTTCTTAACCTGAGAGTTCTCTATACCACTGGAATGACAGGTTCAATCCCTATCCCTGTCTTTAACACTAACCTTATCCCTACCCCCATTCCTATCCCTCTCCCCATCTCCATCCTTATCTCTATCCCCATCCCATCTTTATCCTTTTCCCAAGGTGATGGACATTGTACTAGGCACTTGGGATACAAAGATAAAAGTCAGACGCTGTTCTCAAGGAGCTTACACTCTGCTGTAGGCATACAACATGTCCACAAGCTTGTAAATATAATATGTATACAAAGTGATAAAAATAATTTCAAGAGGCAAAGAGTACTAATAACTAAGAAAAAGAGTTCATCTAGGAGGTGGTATATGAGATGTGCTTTGAAGAACCCAGATTCCTGAGGCAGAGGTGAGGCTAGACAGCATTTAAGGCATAGGGTTCCTCCTATGCAAAGGCCTGGAGGCAGAACTGGAAAGGTTGGGTTCTGAGAGCTGTTGGCAGGCCTCTTTGATTGGAAAAAAATCAGTGAAGGGAGTAATATGAAATTAGATGAGAAAGGTAGGTGGGAGGTAGGTCATAGAGGGCTTTAAATAGTTGATGGAGGATTACATATTTTATGCTAAAGTTAATGGAGAACCACTGAATATTTCTGGGCCCTATTGAGGAGTTCCATTATACCCTTTAGTGGTCCTCATTTATCAAGTGTTACAGAAGACACTAAGCAACACTGTCCATTGTTGCTCTAGCATTTCTGGACGTCTTACAAAATATCCTCAAACTACTGAGCAGGACCTTTTCCCCACATTGAAGCAAAAAGAAGGGAAGAGAACTGCCAACATCCGAGTTCCTGCTATTGAATGACTGAGTCATTTTTCAAAATCAGGCCAGTCTGCCACAGTTTTAATCGGTTGGTATGCTAAACCAGGTTTATCTCTTGCAGTAATTTGTACCCACAGCACCCGAAATATGCTCCAAGTTTCATTGTCATCATGCTTTTTATTAGAGGAAAGATTTCTTCATTTTCTTTTTTAAAAAAAACAACTACAGAATCTATTTAATCTGGTTTTTCCACCATAACCCACAGCAAGTGTCAGCAAACTACTGCCCAAGGGCTAAATCTGGCTTGTCTCCTGTTTTTGTACTGTGGAGATAAGGGTGATTTTTACACTTTAAAACTTTATTTTAAAAAATAAAACAAGAGAGACAGCATGATAATGAAGATAGAAGGAACAAGTGACATTTTTTTTTTCAAGACAGAGGAGACATGGGCATATTTGTAGGCGAGAGGGAATAAGCCGGTAGACAAGGAGAGGTTAAAAATAAGTGAAAGTGTGGGGATGACAGAGTTGGACAATCTATTGAAGGAGATAGGATAGAATGAGATCACTTGAGCAAGTAGAGAGGTTAGCCTTGGTAAGGAGTAAGGCCACTTCTTCACTTGCAACAGAAGTGAAGGAGGAGATAGTGGCAGAAGGCATATGACTAATAGGAAATAAGGAAAAACGGAGAATGGGGAGCTAATGGCAAATGGTCTCAATTTTTTCCTGTAAAATATAAGGAAAGGTTAACAGTTGAAAGGGTGGAGGGAGGAGGAACATGGGAAATTCGAGAAGGGATGAAAAGGTTTGAAAGACCCTCTGCAGAGGATCGGATAGTGAATTTATAAGGGAAGTAGAGTAGGATTACATAGCAATAGCGAGGGTACAGTTGAGGTTATGTAGTGTAAATTTGTGGTAGACTCAGTAAGAATGGCTGCATGGCTTTCTCTATCTTCATTCAGTAGCATGTGGGTAGGAGTGAAGGCAGTGAATAGTGGGAGTGATACAAGACTGAGGTTTGGGTGTATTTGATGACATGATGAAGGGGATAGGAATTCAGTAGAAGAGGATAGTGTAGAGTTGAATTTGTTCATCAAGGGGTCAAGGTGGGGAAAAGAGGAGAAAGTGGCTAGTGCAAAGGAGACGGCTTTTGAGAGAACTGAGTGGTCAAGGGATTGTAGGTCATGGTGCAGAAGAATAGTATGGTTATGTAAGGAAAGGCAGAGGGAAGGGTGGAAAGCCAAAAAATTATGGTTGGATAAGGGGATTTTGGAATTTTTCAATGGGACAGGTAATTGAGCATGAGTGCAAAATAGTGTAAGAGTCCTATAGGAATCATGTCAGGAAAACTGAAACTTGTAATTAATGCAAAAGATAACAAAAAAGTGGGGGTTTTTAAGCTTCATTGGGAGCAAGAGGCAGACTCTTGTTTAGAATTAACAAGGAATTCATCACATATGATACAATGAAGGCAGAATTTATTGTATTATTTTTGCTACAAGAGATGATGATGGTCAAACTAGAAAAGAAAGAACAAAAATTACTGACAGGGAATTGAAACTCAGGATAAGTGAGGATATTGTGGGAACTCCTTACTAACCTGATCAAATTCAAGTCATCTGGTCCAGACAAATGGCATTCCAGAACACCGAAAAGCTTTTAATAGGTCAATGTTGTATTGCTATCAGTGATCTTTATGGAACTATGAAGAATGGAAGCAGCATTGTGGGACTGATTGGTGCTGATTCCTAGTGTAGAGAAGGTAATCTTTCACTCACCCTCTCACCCTAACATTCCAGAATGCAATCACAAGTTGTTAGAGAGGTATTAACCTAAAAAGAGAAAGAGAGTTACAGCCCTTTCTCTGATGCAAATTAAGGGAGTAACCCCATTGGCTGAGCAAACAAGTTAGCCACACTCACAAGCACTTTGAATAGATAAACCCTGGAGAGTTTGGCAAACTGGAAGCTTCTTATGGAGGAATTCTCTCCATAGGAAGAAGAGGAGGAATGTCTCACTCATCTTCCCACTATCTTCTAGCATATAGTTTTGAAGAAGGAGCTAATCAACCACAGGAAACATTGAATCCTGTGGAGGGAGCAAGGTAACAGACTTCAGGAAGTAACTCAAGATGAGAAGCAGTTTCAAGGGAACAGATCACTTGGAAGAAGAGAAGAGAGTCAGCTATAGAGAGGAGCAAATACTGAAAATCCATCTGAACAACCCACCTAGCAGAGACACTGCCTGTGAAGAATCTAAGAAGAAATAAAGAATTTTCAGGTCCAACCATACTAAGAGATGTGAATTACCTTTGCAATAGGTGTATTATACATTTGTACCTCACTACCACTGAACTCTAAATTTGAGTTCACTCTTCTTATGGATACTGTGTGGAGGTCTATGAGGGAAATGTTTGGTAGGTACTGTCTTTTACTCAGCAGTCTTAGTAAATGCCTTTGGTAAGAACTAATCATGTCTAATGACTAATTGTTAATGGGAAGCATACCAGAGGTTGCTCATGACCTATGGTGTGAGCAGTGTAGACCCATAAAGATACCTCTAGAACCTAAAGTAGTAGCTACTGTCAGCGGAACTAACCAGTGAGTGTGAGTGGAAGTAATGGGTGTAACAGCAGACAAAATTCTAGAATCAACTATTGGTTTGTGAACATCCAAAAGGATAGAGACAATCACTAAGAGCAAGAATAGTATTATTAAAAATATGCCAGAATAATCTCAATTTCTTTTTTGACAGGCTGATAGAATGGCAGCTCAAGGGAAAATCATAGATAAAGCTAGATTCCAATAAGAAATTTGCTACTTTGACACATCAATAGATTTATGATCCCATTAATGTGGGTCCTCCCTCCCATGATTCAGTGATAGAAAAGTAGTCAAAACTATTAACATTATTTTTAAAAAATTCTTTATCTGTTCCTCCCACTGACCCTCTATCCAACAAAAAAAAAAGGAAAGGAAAGAGAAAGGAAAACGCTTATCATAAACATGCACAATCCCACAAATCATATTCTCATTTTGGGGGAATAATTCCAAATTGCTTTCTAAAATGGCTGAACCTATTCACAGCTCTCCCAGTAGAATACTGGTGTGCCTGTTTCCCCCCATCCCCTCCAGCATTTGTCATTTTCCTCTTGCCACCTTAGCGAATATAATGGGTATGAGGTGAAAATTCAAAGGTGCTTTAATTGGCATTTCTTTAATTATTAGAAATTTATACTATTTTTCTACATGATTATTGATAACTTGAATTTCTTCATTTGGAAACTGACATCTCTAACAGTCTTCCTATGCTGATCTGGGCTGGCCAAATGACTCACTCTGATAGTTCTGGATTTCCGCATCAGGATTCAGTGTGATACATTTTCTAGATCTGTTTGGAGAAGTTTATGAAGTGCAGCTCACTGCAATGCTACTATTTTACTATCTTGGTCCTGCCCATTTCCCGTCATTTTTTGAAAAATTGTGAATTCTTACCCCAAGAACAGGGATCTTTGAGTTTATTGAACACTAGGTTCATTTGCTGTATATCTAACTGATTTTATTTAGGTATGTGGAATACCTAATTGGCTCTACCTATCGACCTGTCTAGATTTAAAAAAGTAAAAATTGTTTTAATGATAACTGTATTGCAGTACAATTGTCACTCTGGTGCCGATAGACTCCCCTTTTTCCAATTAAACAAAAAAGAAAGTAATTCTCTTGAGATTCTTGACCTTTTCGTTGCTTCATATTTATCTTGTAGTTTGGCACAGCACTGAATGAATAAATGAATTTAGGTAGTATTACCATTTTCATATTGCCTTGATCTAGCCATGAACAATTAATGTTTGTATTTCTGCAGTGTTTTGTAGTTGGATTCACATATTTGCTAGATGTATCCTGCTAGATATATTCCTAAATACTTTATAGCCTCTGTAGTTATTTTATTTTTTAATTATTTAAAATTATTTTGTTAAATATTTCCCAATTATATACAAAAATTTTTTAACAATCATTTTAAAAAATTTTGAGTTCCAAATTCTCTCCCTCCCTCCCATGCCCACTGGGAAAGCAAGCAATATGATATTAATTATGCATGTGAAATCATGCAAAATATATTTCCATATTAGTCATACTTCCAAAAAAAGCAAGAAAAATAAAGAAAGTGAGAAAATTATACTTTAATTTGCACTCTGAGTTCATCAGTTCTCTCTCTGGAGGTGGATTGCATTTTTTCATCATGAGTCCTTTGGAATTGTCTTGGATCATTGTATTGATCTGAGTAACCAAGTCTTTCACAGTTGATCATCATTACAACATTGCTGTTACTATGCATAATAATCTCCCGGTTCATCTCACTTCATTTTGTATCAGTTCATATAGGTCTTGCCGTGTCTTTCTGAAACCATCTCCTTCGTCATTTCTTTCATGACGAGCATAGGCCACAATTTGTTCAACCATACCCTAACTGGTGGACAAAAAGAGTTGCTATAAATATTTTTGTATATATGGGTCCTTTTCCTTTTTCTCTGATCACTTTTTGGGAAATAGAATTAGTAGTGGTTGTAGTATTGCTAGGTCAAAGTACATGCACAGTTTTATAGTCCTTTGGGCCTGGCTCCAAATTGTTCCCCAAAATGATCGGACCAGTTCACTACTTGACTAGGAATTCATTATTGTAACTCTTTCCCCCGATCCTTTCCAGCATGTGTCATTTCTAATAGGTGTGAGGTGGTACCTCAGAGTTGTTTTAATTTGCTTCTCTCTAATCAATAATAACGTAGAGCATTTTTTCATAGGACTATAGGTAGCTTTGATTTCTCCTTCTGAAAATTGCCTGTTTATACGCTTTGAGGATTTGGGGAATGGCTCTTATTTTTATAAATTTGATTCAGTTCTATATTCAGTATGTATATATATATATGTATATGTATATATATGTATATGTATGTATATATATGAATATATGTTAGAAATGAAGCCTTTATCAGAGAAATTTGCTATACATTTTTTAATATTACTGCATTTTCTATGGTACCTTTTAGCAAAATGGAGTTTCCCAGATTATGTCTTTCAATTAGGTCCATTTTTGCTTTTTTCTTTTTCTGAGATCATGATGGCTACCCCTACCTTTTTTTAGTTTAGCTGAAGCATATTAGATTCTTCCCCAGCTCTTCATTTTAACTGTGTATGTATTTCTGTTTCAATTGTGTCTCTTGTAAACAACATATTGTTGGATTCTGGTTTCTAATCCATTCTGCTATTTGCTTCCTTTTTTGGGACGAGATCATCTCATTCACATTCAGAGTTATGATTACAATGTTTTTTCCTGCCATCCCTTTTTCTTCTGTTTCTCTCTGTCTCTGTCTGTGTCTGTCTGTCTCTGTCTCTCTGTCTCTCTCTCTCTCCCTCTCTGTCTCTTTCTCTGCCTTTATTCTGTCCATCCTCAAAAGTCTATTTTGCTTCTTACCACTGCCTCCCTTAATCTGCCTCCCTTATGTTATCCCTCCTCTCCTATTTCCCTATTGGGTAAGTTAGATTTCTATATAAAACTCTGTGCGTGTATGTGTGTGTGTGTGTGTGTGTGTGTGTGTGTGTGTGTGTAATTTCTCTCTTTAAACCAATTCCAAGGGGAGTGAGGTTCCAGAATTGCCTGCTACCCTACCCCCACATTTTGTCTTCCAGTGTAAAAGCTCTTCCTTGAACGTCTCTTCTATGCGAGAAAAGTTTCCCCATTCTACCTCTCCCTTATTTCTTGTCCCAGTGCATTCCTTTTTCCTCACCCCTTCATTTTTATTTTGGAGATCATTCCAACATAATCGACTCAAATCCATGTCCTTGTCTATGTAAACTCCTTCGAACTGCCCTAATAATGATAAAGTTCTTATCATCTTCGTATAGAGGAATGTAAACAGTATAACTTTATTGAGTTCATTATGATTACTCTTTCATGTTTACCTTTTTTTAAAAAAAAACAATTTATTTGGTTTTTAGTTTTCAACAGTCACTTCCGTAAGATTTTGAGTTTAGAATTTTCTCCCCATTCCTTTCCTCCTCCCTCCCCAAGATGGCATGCAGTCTGATCTAGGCTCTACTTTTGCATTCATATTAAACATATTTTCACATTAGTCATGATGTAAAGAAGAATTAGAACTAATTGGAGGAACCACAAGAAAGAAGAAGCAGAACAACAAAAGAAAAGGAGAGCAAATAGTATGCTTCCCTCCGCATTCAGACTCCAAAGTTCTTTCTCTTGATGTGGATAGCATTTTCCATCATGAGTCTTTTGGAGTTGTATTAGATCCTTGCACTTCCAAGGAAAGCTAAGTCTATCAAAATCAGACATCACACAATGTGCTTGTTACTATGTACAATGTTCTCCTGGTTCTGATCATTTTACTCAGCGTCAGTTTATATAAGTCTTTCCAGGTTTTCTGAAGTCTGCTTGCTCATCATTTCTTATAGCACAATAGTATTCCATTATATTCATATACTACAACTTGTTCAGCCATTCCCCAATTGATGGGTGTCCCCTCAATTTCCAATTCTTTGCTATCACTAAAAGAGCTGCTATAAAATATTTTTGTACATGTGGGTCCTCTTCCTGTTTTTATGATCTCTTTGGGATGCAGACCTAGAAATGGTATTGCTGGGTCAAAGGGTGTGTACAGTTTTATAGCCCTTTGGGCATAATTCCAAATTGCTTTCCAGAATGGTTGGATCAGTTCACAACTCCACCAACAATGCATTCGTGTTCCAATTTTCCCCACATCTTCTCCAGCATTTATCATTTTCCTGTTTTGTTATGTTAGCCAATCTGATAGGTGTGATGTGATACCTCAGAGTTATTTTGATTTTCATTTCTCTAATCAATAGTGATTTAGAGCATTTTTTCACATGACTACAGATAGCTTTAACTTTTCATCTGAAAACTGCCTATTCATATCCTTTGACCACTTATCAATTGGGGAATGACTTCTTATAAATTTAACTCAGTTTTCTATATATTTTAGAAATGAGGCCTTTATCAGAGACATTAGTTGTAAAAATTCTTTCCCACTTTTCTGCTTCCCTCCTAATTTTGGTTGCATTGGCTTTGTTTATGCAAAAGCTTTTCAATTTAATGTAATCAAAATTATTCACTTTGCATTTCATAATGTTCTCTCTCTTTTGTTTGGTCATAAATTCCTCCATTCTCCATAAATCTGGCCAGTAACCTAATCCTTGCTCTCCCAGTTTGTTTATAGTATTAGCCTTTATATCTAAATCATGTACCCATTTTGACTTTATTTTGGTATATAGTGTAAAATGTTGGTCTATGACTAGTTTCAGCCATACTATTTTCCCATTTTCCCAGCAGCTTTTGTCAAATAGTGAGTTCTTATCCCAGAAGCTGGAGTCTTTGGGTTTATCAAACAGTAAATTACTGTGGCTATTGATTACTATATCTTGTGTACCTAACCTATTCCACCAATCCACTACTCTATTTCTTAGCCAGTAGCAAATAGTTATGATGATTGCTGCTTTATAATACAATTTGAGATCTGGTTTGGCTAGGCCACCTTCCCTTGCATTTCATTAATTCTTTTGATATTCTGGACCTTTTGTTCTTCCAGATGAATTTTGTTATTATTTTTTCTAGCTCTATAAAATAGGGTTTTTTTAGTAGTTTGATTGGTATGGCACTGAATAAGTAATTTAGTTTAGGTAGAATTGCTATTTTTATTATATTGGCTCAGCTTACCCATGAGGAACAGTTGCTTTTCCAATTATTGGACTTTATTTGTGTGAAAAGTGTTTTGTAATTGTGTTCATATAGTTCCTGGGTTTCTTTTTGGCAGGTAGACTCCCAAATATTTTATAATGTCTGTAGTAAGTTTAAATGGAATTTTTCTTTCTATTTCTTGCTGTTGGGCTTTGTTAGTAATATATGGAAATGCTGACTATTTCTTTGGGTTTATTTTATATCCTTCAACTTTGCTAAAGTTGTTTATTATTTCAGGTAATTTTTTTACTTGATTATCTAGGATTCTCTAAGTATATCATCATATTATCTGAAAAGAGTGATAGCTTTGTTTCTTCTTTGCCTGTTCTAATTCCTTCAATTTCTTTTTCTTCTCTTATTGCTAAGGCTAACATTTCTAGTACCATATTGAATAACGGTGGTGATAATGGACGTCCTTATTTCACCCCTGATTTTATTGGAAATGCTTCTAGCTTATCCCCATTACATATAATGCTTGCTGATGGTTTTAGACAGATACTACTTATAATTTTAAGAAAGAATCCATTTATTCCTATGCTCTCTAGTGTTTTTAATAGGAATGGGTGTTGTATTTTGTCAAAAGCTTTTTCTGCATCTATTGAGATAATAACACGATTTTTGTTAGTTTTGTTGTTGATATGGTTAATTATGTTGTTAGCTTTCTTAATATTGAACCAGCCTTGCATTCCTGGTAAAAATCTTATCTGGTCATAGTTTATTATCCTTGAGATAAGTTGCTGTAATCTTTTTGGTAATTTTTTTAATTTTGCATTTATATTCATTAGAGAAATTGGTCTATAATTTTCTTTCTCTGTTTTGGCTCTTCCTGGTTTAGGTATCAGTACCATATTTGTGTTATAAAAAGAATTTGGTAGGACTTCTTCTTCACCTATTTTCCCAAAGAGTCTGCATAGTATTAGAATTAATTGTTTTTTAAATGTTTAAAGGAATTCACTTGTAAATCCATCTGGCCCTGGAGAATTTTTTCCTAGGGAGTTCCTTGATGTATTGTTCAATTTCTTTTTCTGAAATGAGGTGTTTAAGTATTTTATTTCCTCTTCTGCTAATCTGGGCAATTTATACTTTTATAAATATTCATCCTTTTCACTAAGATTGTCAAATTTATTGGCAGTTTGGCAAAATAGCTCCTAATTATTGTTTTAATTTCCTCTTCATTGGAAGTGAATTTAACCTTTTCATTTTTGATACTGGTAATTTAGTTTTCTTCTTTTTTAAAAAAATAAAATTAACCAAAGGTTTATCTATTTTTTTTTTCATAAAACCAGCTCTGAGTTTTATTTATTAGTTCAATAGTTTTCTTGATTTCAATTTTATTAATCTCTCCTTTGGTTTTCAGTTTTTCTAATTTGGTATTTTATTGGGAATTTTTAATTTGTTCTTTTTCTAGCTTTTTTAGTTTCATGTCCAATTCATTGGCCTCTTCTTTCTCTGTTTTATTCATGTAAGCATTTAGAGATATAAAACTTTCCCTAAGAACTGCTTTTGCTGCATCCTATAAGTTTTGGTATGTTGTCTCACTATTGTCATTCACTTGTATGAAGTTATCGATTGTTTCTATGATTTGTTGTTTGACTCACTCATTCTTTAAGATTAGATTATTTAGTTTCCAATTAATTTTTAGTCTAGCTTTCCATGGCCTTTTATTTGTAATTTTTATTGCATCATGATCTGAAAAGGATGCAATTAATATTTCTGCCTTTCTCCATTGGATTGTGAGGTTTTTTATGCTCTGGTACATTGTCAGTTTTTGTGTAGGTACCATGTACTGCTGAGAAAAAAAAAGCATATTCCTTTCTATCCCCATTCGATTTCTCCAGAGGTCTACTATATCTAACTTTTCTAAAATTCTATTCACTTCCTTAACTTCTTTCTTATTTATTTTGTTGTTAGATTTATCTAGCTCAGAGAGGGGGAGGTTGAAGTCCCCCACTAGTATAGTTTTATTTTCTATTTTGTCCTGTAACTCCCTTAACTTTTCCTCTAGGAATCTGGGTGCTATACGTTTAGCATAACTTGATGCATGTATGTTTAGTAATGACATTACTTCATTGTCTATGGTGCCTTTTAGCAGGATGCAGTTTCCCTCTTTATCTATTTTAACTAGATCTATTTTTGCTTTTACTTTGTCTGAGATCAAGATTGCTACCACTGCCATTTTTTTTACTTCAGCTGAAGCATAATATATTCTACTACAGCCCTTTACCTTTATTCTTTGTGTGTCCCTCTGTTTTGTATGTGTTTCTTGTAAACAACTTATTGTAGGATTATGGTTTTTAATCCATTCTGCTATCTGCTTCCATTTTATGATAGAGTTCATCCCATTGACATTCACAGTTATGATTACTATTTCTTTCTCTCCATCCTATTTCTCCTCTTGGCCCCCTCCCCACCCCCACCCCCATTTATGCTTTTATTTCTCCCTTCTCCAAAAGTTTTGCTTTTGACCACCACCTCCCTTAGTCTTCCCTCCCTTCTATCAGCCCCCTCCCTTTTCTTTCCCCTTTCTCCTGTTTACCTTTTTATGCTTCTCTTGTGTCTTCTGGTTGAATGTCAGATTTTCTATTCAGCTCTGGTCTTTTCATCAGGAATGCTTGAAAGTCCTCTGCTTCATTAGATGTCCATTTTCCCCTGAAAGATTATATTCAGTTTTGCTGGTTAGGCCATTCTTAATTGTAATGCTATTTCCTTTTGGAATGTCATATTCCAAGCCCTCCATTCCTTTAAGGTGGAAGCTGCTAAATATTGTGTGATCCTGGCTGTGGCTACACAATATTTGAATTGTTTTTTTCTGGATGCTTGAAGTATTTTCTCTTTGATCTGTGAACTCTGGAATTTGGTTATAATATTTCTGGGAGTTTTGGGGGGATCTTTTAGGAGGTGATCTATGGATTCATTTACTTATAATTTTGCCCTCTTGATGCAAGATATCAGAGTAGTTTTCTTTGGTAATTTTTTGAAATATGATGTCTAGAATTTTTTTTTATCATAGCTTTCAGGTCGTCCAATAATTGCTAAATTATCTCTCCTTGATCTATTTCCCAAGTTGGTTGTTTTCCAGTGAGATATTCCACATTTTCTTCTATTTTTTCAATCTTTTGACTTTGTTTTATTGTTTTTACATGTCTTATAGAATAATTAGTGTCAACTTGCCCAATTCTAACTTTTAAGGAATTGTTTTCTTCAGTAATATTTTGTACCTCTTTTTCCATTGAATCAATTCTGTTTTTTTAAGGAGTTCTTTTCTGCAGTGAATTTTTGTACCTCTTTTTCCACTTTGTCTATTTTGCTTTTTGAGGAGTTCTTTTCTTCAGTGAATTTTTGTGCCTTTTTTTTTTACTATTAGGCCAATTCTGTTTTTTAAGGTGTTATTTTCTTCAGTATTGTTGGTGCCTTTTTTTTTATACCAATCACTTAATTCCATTTTTGTAATTTTCTTGCATCACTCTCATTTCTTTTCCCAATTTTTCTTTTACTACTCTTATCTCTTTCTTTAACTCTTCCAGGAATTATTGTTGGGCTTGGGTCCAATTAGCATTTTTCTTTGAGGTTTTCTTTGTAGCTGTTTTTATATTGCTATCTTCTTCTGAGTTTGTGTCTTACTCTTCCCTGCCACCACAGTAGCTTTTTATGGTCAAATTCTTTGTTGTTGTTTGCTCATTTTTCCAGCCTATTTCTTGACTTTGAACTTTATGTTAAAGTTGGGCTCTGCTCACCTATGGGTAGGGAGGCACTGTGCCAAGCTTCAGACTTTTTCATACTGCTGTTTTCAGAGCTGTTTCTGGGGGTCTGCAAGTTTTTGGTGCTTTAAAGGTGGTGTGATTTGGAGAGAGGCATAAGCACTGCCCTTCTGTACTGTACTCTGGTTTTTATCCAGGGTGGGTCTCTGGTTCCCTGTAGCCAGAAGTGCTAGTGCTCCTTTCTTGGAATTGCAACAAGGGCCTCTTCTCTCTTGTGACTGACCCCTGGCACTCCTCTCCACCCTGGAATTGTGACCCAGAACTGCATATGGGGAACAGAGTTACCAATCAGTGCCAGCTGTACCCAGTGCCAGCAAAGGGTCCCCTGTAATAGCTTTCTCACCAAATGTCTTACCTCTTTACCATTTCTGGCCTGACAGCTGCTGCTGCTGATAAAGCTCCTATTGTTGCTATCCCATATGTGGGCTCTGCACAGGCCTCCACTCTCATGTCACAAATTCCACCTGCTGACCTCCTAAATTTTCTTGGGCTGGAAAGATGTCTTGGCCTGACCTTTTGTTGGCTCTGCTGCTCCAAAATTTGATTTGAGACATAATTTTAATGTTGTTTGGAGGAGAATGTTGAAAGCGTTTAGCTGGGTTGCCTCTAAATCTACCCAGGCAGTTTTCATTTGTAATTTCTTGAAATATGGTACCTCATTTTTAAATTTTGGTCATTATTTTCAAATAGTCTGAAAATTTTTAGATTATCGCTCAACTTGTTTTTGAGGTCAGTTTTAAAAAATTAGATACCTTACATTTTTATTCTATTTTTCCCAATCCTTTGAATTTGTTTTAATATTTCTTGTTGTCATTGATAAGAATGATCATTGTTTTATTCTTGGTCTATTTTAATTTAAGGGCATTAGTTTTTTGGATGAAGTTTTCCACTGTCTGTTCAAGTGTACCAGTTCTCTTTGTCATTTCCCCCACCCTGGCTATTCCATTTTGTATCTCTTGTTTCATTTTTTCCAGGTACTCCTGTAATCCTTGTAGCCAAAATATTTTTGCCTCTGAGACTTTACCTGGACTTGTTGTGGAGTTACTAATCTCCTTAAGATTGACCTCCTGGGCTTCTCTCAAACCAAGGTATTTTATCATGTTATTCAGAGTTTTTCTTGTTCATCTCAGCAGCTTCACTATCCAGGTTTGGTGAGTATCAGGGGGGAGAACAGATACTGTGTTTGGGCCATGCTCAGAATAAGGTGTACAGGACCTGCCTGGTCCTGAGTGTGATGGCCAAGATTAGGCCCCCTTCAAAGGACTCTGCTGCTGTGCTTTATTTAGGGACTCTCTCTTGCTACAGAGCTCCAGGATCTCCCTCTGTGTTAGATTCTACCTTTATTTCCATTTTGCTGGCCTCAGGGGTTCCTTTCAGGTTGGACTCTTGCCAAGAGCTTTGGAAATACCTCAGTCTAGGCTTACCATAGCAGGAATGGGGAACCTGCAGCCTCAAGGCCACATGTGGCCCTCTAGATCCTCAAGTGCAGCCCTTTGACTGAATCCAAATTTCACAGAACAAATCCCCTTAATAAAAGGATTTGTTCTATAAAACTTGGACTTAGCCAAAAGGCCGTACCCAAGGACCTAGAAGGCCACATGTGGTCTGGAGGCCCCAGGTTTTCCACCCTTAACTAGAGCCTTTCTCCCTTCACCAGGTTCAGTATTGCTAGTCGTTTATGGATCCTGATCCAAGCCCCCTAGGTTGCCTGTGCTCTGCTTTTTCCCCTTACATTGGCTTGTCTATTTCAGGGTCTCTGCAGGATTCTGGGGCAGTACTATGGATATTAGCATTTGGTGGAAGAATCTAGAAGTGGTTCTTATTTCTTTTTAGACTGTATTCATGGCTAAGCTCCACGAGAATGTTGGTGTCCTCTAGCAAGACATCTATTACCATTTTCAGGAAAACCCACCCATGCCATCTCATCCAGTGTAATAATTGTCCATGTCCCCCTGTAAGCCTCCCTGAAGGATTCTACCTACATGCTGAGTGCCTTTGTCTAGTTGTATTGACATTGTGTGGTTACTCACTACATGACTGGCTCATATTCTTTTATGATCATATACCTCCCTGATTATATTTTATACACCTTCTCTTGCACAAACTTTCCTTGGTAATGTTTAAACAAAATTATAAGCTCCTTGACGGCAGGGATTGCCTTTTGCCTCTTTTTACTATTTGCCTCTATTACTATTCTTAGCACAGTGCCTGGCACATAGGAGGCTCATAATAAATGTTATTGGTTGATAATGTCTTGAAGCCTAACTCCCACTTTGTACCCACCCCTTCATTCTCTTTATTGGAGGTGTCAAACCAAGGGACCTCACAAATCCTGAGTGCTGCCTGAACCAGATGAAAATGTAACTGGGAAATGTCTAACAAAATAAATAAAAAATACAATACAAAATAGATAATGTTAATGTATAGTTTTCTAATTCAATATGCAGCCCACTGGGATCCTTTTTTATTTCAGTTTGATACCATTGCTTTTTGATACCATGACCTGAAATTTCATTCGAATACTGTGGGTTATTCTATGTCTCACAACCACCCATCATCACTGGAAGAATATTATTTAAAAGATGGAGTTTTTATAAAAGCACTGTAGAGTTTTCCAAAGAGAAATCCAGCCTGTTATCTTCCTGTTTAGTTATGGTCCCACACGCCATGTTTGTACAAAATATATGTACTGCTATGCCAGTTGTCCATCCAAATGCATATCATAGTATGGACAATAGGAATTATTCATCTACTTGGTTTTCCTGTGTGGAGGCTTAGATTAAACTCCTTTGCACAATTGTTGATCTCCTTTAGGGAGCTCTGCAAGGTTCTAGGCTAGGGCTTGATAGAATCAGCATAATATCATCTGAAAACAGAGGCATCTTTTCCATTCAGATTCTGCACTGGGGCATGTCCATGATGTTGTCAAAACACCTTAAGTGAGCACATCTCTTTCTCTCTCCTTCTCTCTGTGTTTCTCTCTCTCCCTTTATGCCTAATTTAACATTTTTAATAATAGGGTAATCAAAGTTATCTTTGTAATTTTCATATTGTTTTCACAAATTTTAAGAAATATTGACATATATATGGGAAGTACTTCATTAAGCCTTAAAGGGGGGTGTTTTGTTTAACTGAATCAAATGCTTTTTGCGATCTACAAATAATAAACAAAGTGGCATATTGTATTTGCTATACCGTTCAGTTAATTGAATAACTCTTGAGAGGCCTGCAGTACAGTGCAAAGATAATGATCCTGACTCAGAGGACTTGGGGTCAAGTAGCAGCTCTACCATTTACTAATCTGTATGACTTTAGTCAAATCGCATCTTAGGGCCTCATTTTCCTCTCCAGAAAAATGTAAGGGTTAGACAAGATGATCTCTACAATTTCTTCCACCTCTAAAGATGTGATCCTGTGTGGTGGTCTGCTATGAACATTTGTAAAAAAAAATAACAAAACAAAAATCTTGCATATTCCCTTCTTATACATCAGTCAAAGTCGCCCTTGGCACATATGCAGACTATTCATAACAATTGGCAAAGATAGGAAGAGAAGCAGGAGGCAGTAGTTTTTCATACTTTCTTGGTCACTTTTTTGGTAGATAGTAAAATCTAAAGTATTTTCCAAGCCTCCTCTCCTCTTTCAAAAATTTTCAGAGTTGATCCCTCAGTGCCCTCAAAATTGTCACCTTTAGCATAAATGTCCCAATGCCCATAATTGGTCCAATCTAGATGTTTTCCAACATAGTTTTAGAAGTCCTTCTCTATGCTTACCTTTATATTAAAGTCACTCAATATTAAAGTACACACGGATTTAATTTTTTATTTATACATTTAGTTATTTTGCTTTCTCTTCCTTGCAATATATTGGCAACTCAAATTACTTATTTGGGGTTTGGTTTTGTTTTTGGCAAATGCTTATGATATGCTTCAGCACAAGGTGACCAAAATGTCCTGTGAAAATAATTTTTTAATTGTCTTTGGATTTTCAGTAAAAAACCAGCTTCACCAAATTCTCTATTTGAACTTTCCATGGAGAACTTGGGAGGTATCTCAGTGTCTAGCAGCTACTTTCATCTGTCTTCTTATTTCATTTATAGTGAAAATGTTAAGAATGATATGACTCAGTTTCTCCTCCAATAATATGTCCACTTTGTAGTTACTTGACAATGATTTCACATCTAGGTTAGCAATAGGCCAATTAATATTTGCATGCCGTCTGAAGATTGCGATTCTTCATGCTCTTTGTCCCTCTTTGCATCACTCTGCTACTGTCACTGAGGAAGGGGACAAGAGCTATACAGGGCTGAGATCCATTTTTATTTTTATTTGTTTTGTGAATTTTCATAGTCAAAAAATTGATCATCCAGTGGACAGTGTACTGATGATGGGCTGCTCTGGACTTAATTAGCTAGGCTGGTCCCCAGAAAGCACACTGCTCTGGAACCCTTTTCAGCATGTTAGAACTTTATATTCCCCTGGCAGAGCCTTCCAAAATTCAGAGCCACCTCTGTGTCATGATGATCATTGATAGTCATAGAATTCTCATGGATAAGACAGAGGCCTATAAGCAAGATAGTAGTACTAGGTAGATTTGGAACTCATTAAACAACCAGACCTCAAAAATACAAATTAATGTAAGTGAAGAGAGGTCTATTGGGGAATTCTGCAGTGCTCTATGCTTGGCCTTTTGATGTTCAGCATTTTTATCAGTAACTTGGATGAAGCCATTCTTAAATGCATAAGATAAAGTATATAGGATTACAAAGGAAAACAATTATATTGAAATATATTTATGTTGAAATACAAATATAATATATTTGAAATAATAAAAATTTTTTTAAAGTTCGCATACCCCAAGTTAAGAATCCTTTATGTCATCTTCCTGACAGTGATCATTGGATACTTGGAATTTTTTTTTTCCTTTGAGTACTTGGTAAAAATGGTTACTTCCTTTTTTGTGGTTTCCTCTTTTTTTCTACTCCCAAGCTGAGAATTTTGAGACTTTTAGTTTTTGGTCTGAGAGGAAGAAAAGGAAATAATTGCTCATTTTGACTGAAATAGTTCATTCCACAAATCCTTGTTGCAAATGAGTGGTGGGAAGACTGTGCTGTACTGTATATTCAGTAAAACTAATACTGGCAATATCAGAAAGAAGCCAGCAGGGCTTCTGTCTTCAGTTGCCTAGCTTGTGTTGTTGTTACTGGCATTGCCAAGAAGCACTGTAGGTGGGATTCATTTACCTGTGCTGGGCAGCACAGGATGTTTGCAATCCTCCAAGAAATGGAATTGCAAGAGGATATGTAAACAGATCATTGTAGCATGATTTCAAGATCTGGCCACTGTTTCTACTGCTCACCTTTCGTGGTACCTGGTAAGTGAAAGGCACTTTGGTTTTTATTATAATTTGTCCTGATTGAATTCTTCAGAATGGCCTTCTTCTACTAAGGGGTGTGTGTGTGTGTGTGTGTGTGTGTGTGTGTGTGTGTGTGTTTGCCTTGACTCCGTTGGAGAAAATACCAGTTTATTTGGCATGTGTAAGGAGATTTTGGTGGCAAATGATTAGCCTTTTTTGATAAATTCAGGAGGGAGAAAGCCCCAAAAGCTGGGAATCAGAAAACACCCTCATAGGAAGTGGCCATTGACCTATGTTTTGAGGGATGTTTGGGATTCTGAGAGGTGGAGGTTAGACGGAAATTGGAGGTGTGAGTAGACCACCTGAATCCAGGTAGCCAGGCAGAGCATAGAAACCCGGTCACCAATTAAGAGATGATTGCAGTGAACAGGTAGCACCTGTATGAGTAAAGATTCTGCATGGTCTAGCAGAGAAATCTAATAAAGAAGTCAAATGGTTGGGTACTCATTTGGTTCCTGTATATTGTAGGTGCAATTAATACTCGAATGAATTGAAGAAGTTCTATTCTGGTCCAAAAAGATTTAATCTAGGCCAAGAGCACCTGAGGTTGAATTTAATCCAAAACTATAATTTATAACCTCAGAGTAATGTTTGCCAGGTGGTTCTGTTCCATGATTGGTGATCCTCTGCAATCTCATGACTGATTTCCCAAACACTCCATTTCCACAGATAGGGATGCCATATTTGTAGTAATTTTGTAATTAATGCACACACGTATATACACTTGCATACGAATACATGAGAGTGCATACGTACATATATGTAGATTTTCCCCTAGAGAAATAGTTCATTGCCAGAGATCTAAATATTCACAATAGTGGAGGATAAGTATAACTAAAAGAAATGAATTCCACAAGTGATCCACCCAAGAAGCTTGAATTTATCCATTCATTTCAGTTACCTTCTGCACCAACATCCCAACCCCCTCCCCCCACCTTAATGGCCTATTCAGTGTATTGTGTAAAGGTGATACAGGCAGACCCCAAACAGCTGGATTTTTTTTTTTGATGGACCTTCATAATGTACAAACTAAAAAAATCAACACCATTCCCCCCTTCCCCCCACACACATAAAAGAGTTCATTGTACTTTGATAATGTGAGAGCTTTTGCGCTCTTCAAGGGGGGATGAGAAAAGACAAGAATTGTATTACATTTTCAGGGTAGGTTGGCCAATTAAAAGGTGATTCTTTTTTTTTTTTTAGTTGAGTCAAGCTTTTTATTTAATGTTACAAAAAATATCTAGTCAAACAGACCAAAGCCCATGTCATCATCTGACTCCTCGGATTCTTCCTTTTTTGCTTCCTCTTTCCTCCTCAGCTGGGGCAGCTGTGCTAGCAGGAGCAGCCCCTCCAGCAGGGGCAGCACCACCAGCTGCTGGGGCAGGTCCACCAACTCCTACACTGCAGATGAGGCTTGCAATGTTTAATTGGACAGGGCCTTTGCAAATAATTCAGGCCAGAATGGTTCAACATTTACACCTGCGGCTTTAATGAGGGCATTGATTTTATCCTCCGTGACCGTAACCTCATCGTCGTGAAGGATGAGGGTGGAGTAGATGCAAGCGAGCTCAGGGACCGTCATTTCAGCGGATGGACGAGGAGACTTGTTTGTAGAGGTACTAGTCACCGGCTGAAGTGAGGGGTCACCCCAACGCGAGAAGAAGAACCAAGCACCTTACAGACAACTGAAGAGCTTAAAAGGTGATTCTAAAAGTTTATCCACTCACCTGCAGCTCTTAAATTGTGTCTTTAGAATAACACATTGCCCTCTCGTTTTGAATGAAGACCATACAATGCAAATCTTGACTTTCCCGGAATCTGTGTCTCATTCATATTAAAAGCAGGCTCAGTGGTCCGATAAGATTAATTAGGGTTAATGATTAAGTTATATCCAGGTTCAATAATTATGCCTAGGGCAACTAGGTGGCACAGTGGATGGAGTGCCAGGCCTAGAGTCAGGAGGACCTGAGTTCAAATTCAGCATCAGATGCTTCCTAGCTGTGTGACCCTGGGCAAGTCACTTATCAGTTTCCTCATCTATAAAATGAACTGGAGAAGGAAATGGCAAACCACTCCAGTAGCCTTGCCAAGAAAACCCAAACAGGGTCAAGAATATTTGGATACAACTGAAAATGACTGAACAAGTGGCCGATAAGCTGGGACTAGACCAGCAGCACTCAGCCAATATGTATCAGAGTGGAACTTGAACCCAGCTCTTCTTTGCAGGCAATCTGGGTTAAGGGATTTGCCCTAGGTCACACAGCTAGTAAGTGTACCTGAGGCCACCTTTGAAGTCAGGTCCTCCTGACTCCAGGGCCAGTGCTCTGTCCACTGTGCCTCCTAGCTGCCCCAAAACCAGCTGTTCTTAATGAGGGCCAGCTCTTTATCCACTACACCCCTACCGCATTATTATTCTCACTTTATTCCGTTGGAAAACACAATTGAGGGGAAATAACTTGGCCTGGTCTGACCCTTATTTGTTTTTGGCCTTTTTCCTTTATGGAAAATCCTTTTGTTTGGTCTTGAGTAACTATTTGGTTGGTATAGTGACTTTATCACAGTAACGAACACCATGGGGCCAGTATGTTTATAGCAACCGAAGCTCTCGGTGTACACGCCAAGGAGGCTTTGATAAGCCACTCTGAGAAGGCAAGGGGGACGTATGGCTGATTTCAAAGTCCTCTTTTAACTCGGTCACTGCAAGGTCTCCCTGGAAGATTTGAAGCAGCCAGTGCTTGAGATGGGCAGGATCAAGGGAAAGTGGTACTCTGAGTCTTATCTTGACTCCCTTCATCGCACTCCCCCTTTTTCTAAACACATACAAATCGCTTCGAGGTTTCCACCACCCTCCCTTTTCTCCCTTTCTTCTCTTTCTTTCCTCATTTTCCGCCAGCAACACGCAGGTATTTGCAGGTGGAGGGGAGGCATGATCACAGTTGTGTGGGTAGGCAAAAGTCTCTCATTTTCTTTCTTTTTTCCATAACTCAAGCTTTGCCCCTGAGAGAAGGAGAGTAAATGTTTTTGTTTTCACTGAGTTGATGAGTCAAACAATCACTTTTCTGAGTACTTTTCTGAGAATCAAAATGGAAATATACAAAGATACTTGTATCTCTGTGATTATCAGCTAGTGATTATCAGCTAAGATAAAGGGTAGGTGGGTGATGAGATGGATAGAGTTCTGGGCCTAGAGTCAGGAAGACCTGAGTTCAAATTCAGCCTCAGTTACTGCCTAGCTGTGTGACCCTGGCCAAGTCCCTTTACCTCTGTTTACCTCAGTTTCCTTATTTTTAGATGGGGATAATAATAACCTCTACCTTCCGGGGTTGTTATTAGGATCAAATAAGATAATAATTGTAAAGCACTCCACACAGAGTAAGCACCTTATAAAGGTTAGCTATTATCCTGATGTCCATGTTGCTATGGGAACACATGCTTTTGCCCTTTGGCTGTTGTTAAATGGTACAGTAGATAGTACTCCCCTTCCTGAGTTCAAATCTGGCCTCAGATACTTATTAGCTGTGGGACGATGGGCAAGTTGTTTAACCCTGTTTGACTCAGTTTCCTCATCTGGAAAATGAGCTAGAGGAGGAAACGGTAAACCACTCCAGTATCTTTGCCAAGAAAAACCCAAATGAGGTCAGAGAGAGTCAGACACAATGGAAATCACTAGACAACAACGAGGTGGTTACAACAAGAGTTTCCCTACCCAGCAACTACAGTTCTTCTTCTCTCACCCTGTAAAAGGGAGAATCAGACTTGTTATGAATGCTTAGAATCAGAAATCCAAAGCTAGATTTTGGCCATCTAGGTCAATGCTCTCATTTCATAGCTGAGAAAACCAGGTCGAGTCAACAAGCATTTATTAAGAACCTACTGTGTGCCAGCTCTGTGCTAAGGAAAACATTTCCAAGAGCCGTGCCTATTCTAATCCCAGATTTTTGGTATGTTAGATCTTGCAAAGGCTTCCCTTCCAAATGCTTCCCCTTCCAGAAAGGAACAGATGCATCACCCAGAGAAGTACATCACCTTTCCACGCTGTAGACTTTGCTTTATGTTTCTGCCAGAATGTTCTTAGAAATCATTTTAGGCTGAGAGACTTGACAGATTGATTATGTAGCCTGTCAGCTATTATGTGTCCCTTGTTCCAGTGTGGAAGATTTTGATGGATCTTCTTCATGGGAACATTTACTGGAATGGCTCCACAGCTCTCAGTTAACCCTTTCAAAGCTACCTGGCATGCTTGTGAGCAGATGAAAGCCGGTAACTGGTTGTCACATTTTGTGGCCTGAAAGATAGAAATTTTAATCTGCAGGGTAGCTATTCAAATGTCCCAAAGTATAATAAATAAAGCCAAGAAGGGCTTAGATGATTCAAAGACAAAAGATCCATATGAAACTATTTAGGGAAGATCAGGCTGGAGGCCATGTGGTAGAGTGCAAAAGAGAATGGCCAGGAAGTCAAAAGACCAGGGCTCTGGTTCCAATTCTGCCAATAAGTGATGTGTTAATAATTGCTTTGTAAGAATCGCTCACCTTCCCTGGGTCTTAGTTTCCTTATCTGGAAGATAAAGAGCTTGACTCACATGATCTGTAACATCCCCTCCAACAACACTCTATGGCTCTCTGTGTGTAGGCAGTGTGGAGCAGTGAAATTGGGGCTAGCTTTGGGAGTCAGAGGACTTGGGTTCAAATCCCATTTCTGAAGCTTAGGGCAGCTAGGTGGTACAATGGATAGAGCTCCGGGCCTGGAGAGAGAAAGACTTATCTGAGTTCAAATATGGCCTCAGACACTTAACTAGCTGTGTGACCCTGGTCAAGTCATTTAACCCTGTTGGCCTCAGTTTCTTCATCTATAAAACGAGCTGGAGAAGGAAATGCAAACCGCTACAGGATCTCAAATGGGGTCACAAAGAACTGAACAACAGAACCTGTATTAACTTGGGCAAATCACACAGCTGCCCCTGGGGTTATTTCCCACCATCTTGATCTTCCATTCCTACTCACTATGCTGCAACCTAAAGCTGGAAAAAGTCACATAACCACATTGGAAGGGGTGCGTTATAAGGTCGTATTATTCAACTTTAGCTGGGTCCTCATTGAATCGCTGTTGTTCAGTCGTTCAGTTGTGTCCGACTCTTGGTGTCTTGGTGGACAGTACTGTCTGTGGGGTTTTCTTGGCAAAGCTAATGTAATAGCTTGCCATTTCCTTCTCCCATGGATTACGGTAAACTGAGGTTGTGACTTGCCCGGGGTCACACAGGTAGTGAGTGTCTGAGGCTGGAATTGAACTCAGGCCTTCCTGACTCCAGGCCCAGCACTCTACCCATTAAGCCATCTTGAAATAAAGCAGTCCTTTTATTCCTCCTGAAATTCCCTAATTCACTCTCCAGAAAACTATTTCAAACCTTCTCTTACTTATTGAATTTTCCATACCTCTTCATTCCCTGTCCCCCCCCACCTCAATCTTAGCGAAGGACTTCATTTCTTGCTTTACTCAGAAAACGGAGGCTGTTTGGTATGAGTTCCCTCTTCCTTCCTTCTCTTCATCTCAAAGCCCCATGAGAGCATCCCTCACTCTCTCCTCATTTCTCCTGGTCTCTGATGATGAGGTATCCCTTCTCCTTGCTAAGGACAACTCCTCTATATGTGCCTTTGATCTGACCCCTCCCATCTTCTCTAGCAAATCCCATTTTCAATCATCCTACCCAATATTCAATTCTCCCTGTTGTCTTGAAACATGTCCAAGATTCCTCTATCCTAAAAAAAATCTTTCCTAGACCTTACCATCCCCTCAAGCATCTCCTTATTTCTATTTTTTCTCTCAGCCAAACTCTTAGAAGAAGCTATCTATACCCCAATTGACTCCACTTCTCCTCCTCCCCCTCATTCCTGAACCCTTTACAATATGGCTTTCAACTTCATCTCTCAACTGAACGTCTCTCTCCAAAGTTCCCAATGATCTCTTCTCCCCACCCCACTTAATAGTATTTTTTTCCAATTATATGTAAAGATAGTTTTCAACATTTGCTTTTTTAAGATTTTGAGTTCCGAATTTTTTTTCTTTCCTCTCCTCCTCTCCAAGATGGCAAGCAATCTGAAATAGGCTATACATGTACAATTGTATTAAACATATCTCCACATTAGTCATGTTATGGAAGAGGAATTAGAACAAAAGGGAAAAAATCATGAGAAAGCAAAATAAAAAGGGAAAATAGTATGCTTTGATCTGCATTTGGACTCCGTAGTTCTCTCTCTGGACATGGATAGCATTTTCCATCATGAGTCTTTTGGAATTGTCTTAGACCAATGATCTCTTAATCACCAAATCTGATCTTTCCTCAGTCTTTATCCTTCTTTACCTTTCATCTGTATTTGATGGTGACAACCTCCCTCTGATCTGCAGATTCCTATGACAGTACTCTCTCCTGGTTATCTGAACATTGTTTCTCAGTGTACTTTGATGGCTCATCAACCACATCACACCCCTTAACTCTGGATGCTCCAGGAAGCTCTGTCCTGGATCCTATTTTCTTTTTTCTCTAAACTCTTTCTTGGTTACCTCATTAGTTCTCATGAGTTTAACTATCACCTCTATGTAGATGATTCATACATCTATGGATTTAGCGGCAGGCTCTCCTGTGATCTTTAATACCACATTGCCTACTGCCTAACTGGGCATTTCAAACTGGATGTCCTGGAGACATTTCAAACTCAACATGTCCAAAATATATTTTGTTGTCTTTCCCCTCAAATTTTCAAATTTCCCTATTTCTGTTAAAGGCAGCACCAATCTTCCAGGATCCCAGGTTTATGTTCTCTGTATTCTTGACTTCTCAAATTACCTCACCATATATATCCAACCAGCTGACAAATTTGACCATTTCTACCTCTATGAGATTTCTTGCAGCTGATACCCTCTCTCTACTGAAACAGCCAACCATCTTAATTCAGGCCATCATTAATGCTTGCTTAGACTATTGGCCTCCTAATTAGTATCCCTCCTAATTAGTGCTGTCTTTCCCTGCCCCAGTCTATCCTCCATACAGCTGCCAGTATGATCTTACCATGTTACTCTCTGTCTCAATAAACTCCAGCAAGAGAGGGAAGGGAGGGAATAAGTACTCATATAGTGCCTACTATGTACCAGTCATGGTGCTAAGTGCTTCCTTCCTTCCTTCCTGTCTTCCTTCCTTCCTTCTGTCTTTCCATCTTTCCTTCCTTTCATCTGTCTTTCCATCTTTCCTTCCTTTCTTCTGTCTTTCCATCTTTCCTTCCTTCCTTCTATCTTTCTTTCCTTCTTTTTGTCTTTCCATCTTTCCTTCCTTCCTTTTGTCTTTCCATCTTTCCTTCCTTCTGTCTTTCTATCTTTCCTTCCTTTCTTCTATCCTTTCATATTCTTTCCTTCTGTCCTTCCTTCCTTCATTCTTTCAAATATTATTGTTTCATTTGATCCTCACAACAACCTTGTGCTATTATTATCTGCATTTTACAGTTGAGGAGACAGAGGCAAACAGAAGCTAATTGACTTGCCAAGGGTCACTCAGCTAGTAAGTGTCTGAGACTGGATTTGAATTCAGATTTTCCCTGACTCCAGGCCTAGCTCAGTATCCATTACACCACAAGTTGCCTCTGCCCTCTTGATTTCTTGCCTCTGGAGCAAAATACAAATTCCTTTGTGTAGCTTCTAAAGTTCTTCACAACTTGACCCAAAAACTATATTTTCATTCTTGGTATATATCATTTCCCTTCCACATTCCATGATTGAACCAAACTGGTCTTCTCTCTGGTCTTCCCATGTAGACCTCCATCTTTCACCTCTATACTCTTGTACTGGCTGTTCCCTTACCTGGAGTATTCTCTCTTGTCAAATTCACTTCATAGAACCTGGTATTTTTTTCCTTTAAGATCCATCTCCAGAACAACACTTTACATGAACCCTTTTCAAGTGCTAGCACCCTCCTTTCCTAACTACATTATGTTTATCCTATTATTATATTATATTTACATCATATATTTTATATTTATATATTACATATTGACAGATGAAGATATTTCATATTTATATTCTCATTATATCTTATTATTACATTTATGCGATATTTATACCATATATTATATTTACATATTGACAACCATAAATTTTTTATATTTACATTACATTTATTTATTATGCATATAGGTATGTGTATGTTTTGCCTCCTCTAATCCAGTGAAAATTCCTTGAGGATAGAGATTGTTTCTTCTTTGTATTTGTATCTCCAGTACACAGCATAGTGCCTTAGTGCTTAATAAATGTTTGCTGCCTTGTTGGTTGATTGATAGATCCTGCCTAGCCATGAAACCGTGAGACTGATGTAACCATGTAACCTGACTCTCCCATACAATATGCCTTGGTGCCAATATCAGAAACAGGATAATGGTGGGAGGGGATGAACTACGTCAACAATTCCACCACTCTGCTCCCCTCTCTTTGGTTGGACATATAGTTACATCACTGTAGGGAATTCCTAGTGGAAACTCCTTTAACTGACATGTCAGTAAGTCCAAAGCTGATCAAGAACCCTTCTCTATAAGTTTATAGAGCTGCCTGAATCCTAGAAAGGGTAAGTGGTCAGAGACAGAACTCAAACCCAGTTCTTCCTGTCTCCAAGGCCTGTCCTCTATTCCCTATACCTCAGTGTCTCTCAGATCTGGTTTTCTATGTTACATGTCCTCATGTAGAAATAGCAAACCAATGTTAATTAAATATACCATAGTGCTTTAACACAATGCTTTCATTGTTTACTAGAAAGAACAAAGGACTAGGAGTCTGACTCCCTGAATTCAAATCCTGGTTTTTTCCTTTTTGCTGTGTGATATTGGGCATTCCAATTAATCTTTCTGCTCCTCAGTTTCCACATTTATAAAGAGAGAAGAGTAATACTTATAGTGTCTATTTTATAAGATTAATATAAATGCTTTGTAAAATGTGCAATGCTATATGTGTTCATTTTTTATATTTAATTTATTTTCAGTTTTCAGCATTCACTTCCATAAGTTTTAAATTTTCTCCCCCTCCTTCCCCAAGACGGCATCCAATTAGATATGTGCTCTACACATACATTCCTATTCAACACATTTTCCCGTTAGTCATGCTGCATAGAAGAATTGTAAAGAATGGGAAAAACAATAAGAAAGAAAACAAAACAGAACAAAAGAGGAAAGAGTCTGCTTCATTCTATATTCCGACTCCATAGTTCTTTCTCTGGATGTGGATGGCATCTTCCATCATGAGTCCTTTGGAAAAGTTTTAGGTCCTTGAATTGCTGAGAAAGGCCAAGCCTATCAAAATCAGTCCTTACATAGTGTGGCTGTTACTGTGTACAATGTTTTCCTGGTTCTGCTCATTTCACTCAGCATCAGTTCGTACAAGTCTTTCTAGGTTTTCCCGAAGTCTGTCTGTTCATCATTTTTTATAGCACAATAGTATTCCATTACGTTCATATACCACAACTTGTTTAGCCATTCCCTAATTGATGGGCATCCCTTCAATTTCCAGTTCTTGGCCACCACAAGAAGAGCTTCTATAAATATTGTATGTGTAGGACCTTTTCCCATTTTTATGATCTCTTTGGGATACAACCCCAGAAGCTCTATTGTTGGGTCAAAGGGTATACAATAAGTGTGTCATTATTACTCATTTATAATATTCCTGATAGCAGTCTTATGAGGTAGGCCATCATGATTAAGTCCATTTTATAAGCTATGAATTAGGATAAGTATCATGCCCAACACAGTTAGCATTAAGGTTAAAATGCAAAACTCTTATTGGTATTTCACCATTTGTTGGTTTATTTCATTATTACTCTTTTTACTTAAAATAATTCTGGCTCTATAAGCTTCCCCCCAACATTGTGGCTGAGACATCTTGGGAAGCCACATGAACTTTCTCACAACATGCAGTTTAGTGTGAAATCATTGTTTCAAGCCCTAGTTAAGGTTTCTAAAGGATGTCATGAGTGAAATACTTCCCTTGAAGGCTGGGATGTCACTGGCAACTTCTTTTTCTTTGTACATAGGGGGAAAGAGCTCTCATATAGCCTCTCATGTCCACCAAGCTAGTCCCACTAAGGCCAGTTTGCTGCCAACAGCTGTGCTCCAGGAGTGTAACAGAAACGGCACACAGCTTATCACATTTTTGGATGACGTGAATCTAGAAGAGAGAGCTGGATCCCTGGATCAGGATTCAAAAAGCTTTTGATGCGCTGAGCCAAATGATGAGCTGAATCTAGCATGTGAAATTTAATAGGGAGAAGCACAAGTTCCAATGCTCAGTCTAGAAAGAAAATGACCACACTAGTGCAGGATGGGGGAGACCTGGCTTAGCAGAGATTCATGTGAAAAAGACCTAGGCTTTTCGGTGGACAAGTTCAATATGAGCCAGTAATGTGATGAGGCTGTGAAATAAAGACTAACATAATTTTACATTTCATTAATAATAATAATAATAGTATATGTATATATATGTGTGTATGTATATGCGCATACACATACACATGTATAAATACACTTTTGCTCCTCATATACAAAAACATACACACACACCTTGGATACATATATATACACACATACACATATATACACATATACACACACATATACACACACATACGTCCTCAAAATGATCCAAAGAGGCAAGTTGTGTTATTATCTCCATTTTACAGATGAAGAAATTGAAACTGAAAAAGATTAAGCAAGAAAGCTACTATGCATCTGAGGCAAGATTTGAACTCATGTCTTCCTGACTCCAAGTCCGGTGCTTTTGCCAGCAGTAGTGTGTAGACCAATAGAAATTATAATCTCATTGTACTTTGCACTGATCAGATCAGATCTGGAGAAGAGTAAAGGAAAAACAATTCAAATATTTCTTTTTAATATTTGAAGGCTTATATTGTAGAAGAAGGGCAGCATGACATAATACATGGACTTGACCTTTTGGTGTGTGTCATGGACCCCACTTCCCCCATTGTCAGTCTGGTGAAGCCTATGAATCCCTTCTCAGAATATTATTTTTAAATGAATAAAATAAAATACATAGGATTGCAAATGAAACAAACTATATTGAAATATAGTTGTCAAAAATATGTATTTTTTAAAGTTCATGGACTCCATGTTAAGAACACCTTATAATAGGTAGAGGATTGGTCTTGGAATCAGGAAGCCATGGCTTTAAGACAATGCTTTTTGACACTATTTGAGTGGTCATGGGCAAACTACTTAATTTCTCAATGTCCCAAGGTAACTAAGACTGGAAGTTTAAAATACATCCCTCCCACCTATTACCTCACCTCCCCTGGGGCCCCCAACCCCACCCCGCCCATTTCCCCACCAAAAAAAATCATATGGAAGAAAGAGCCCACCCTTCTTGTATTGAACCAGAGGACAAAATGTGGACCAAGGAGTAGAAGTTACAGGGAAGTCACTTTCAGCTCTAAATAAATGATTCAAACTGATAAGACTTTGGCCAATCCTCCTTTTTCCTTACCCTGCTTTGGTAGTGTCGGGGAATGGAGGGATAAAGATAGAAAGAGCTAGAATGACTGCTGAATGTATAAGTTGCGACCATAAGGCACAAAGAAATTGTACTTACTTTTTATATGACTTACTCATGATTGGCACATTCAAAAAGCATGCCTAAAGAACTCATTTATTCTCTAATATAAAAGAATATACCCCTGGCTGGCAGCTTCGGGTCTAATCCGCAGTTGCTGGGAATCATTAGCTGGATCCTAGTTAGGATCCTAGCTGGACTCCATGCCTGTCATGGCACATCTGATGATCAGGACACAAGATTAGGATCCAGGATAGCCATGCCATGGAAATAATCATTAATAAGTTGTAGTTAGGTAGGTAAGTCTCTTGGCTCAAGCCTGCAAAAAGTAACACTTTTCAAAATAATGAGAGGAGTCTCAGAATAGAATGGGCTGCAATGAGAAGACTGATTGCCTCATTGCTGCAAGTGCTCGTTTACCCAGAGGTTGGAAATGTGGCATGGGAGATTTCCACACTGATAAGTCTCAGAAAGCTCCCTGTCATATTTTCTGTACACTTCTCCCTCTCCAGAGAAGTTTGTCAACCTTCTGTCATTCTGGTATGGCTCAGTAGGACGCTGTCAACATCTATCATCTTCTTACGGTGGTCATTACTGGATGTCCTCTCTCAGCAAGAACAGTGAATCCATAGAATTATATGATGCAGCACAGGAAGCTGGTTTCTCCATGGTGGGAGTGGGGGGTGGGGTGGCGGTGGGGTGGGGTCCAGTTCTACCAACTAGGGAAGGGGTTAGTAATCATCAGTTGTGTCATGGATGCCTTAGGGAGTCTGTTGAAGCCTAATATTACTATGGGTTGTTGTCTACATTTATAATGAAAGGAAATGTTATATTTCAGTTAGAGGTTAGTGAAAATAAAGATACATTTTTTTCTCATCCAACTTCATGGAATTTTTGAAATCTAGAGGTCTGTGGACCTTGAAACCTCTAAACTCTAAGTTTAGACCCTCTGCTCCATGGGAAGGCTTTAGAGCCTATTATATAGCTTCAGCCGTTCAATGATCCTTTCTTCCTTTCCCCCAAATTCCTGACACAGGTTTGGGTTTCCCTTTGCCTACTTAGATTATTTTTCTACCTTGTTTTCTTCTTGAAGTATTTCTTCTTTCCTTTCAAGGAAAAGTTCATTCTCCCTGATAAGATAGAAAATAAAAAATAATTCTTCCAGCTTTTCTTTTTCCCTTTTCTTTCTGTTTAGGAAGAGTTTATTGTGTTCATTCATTTCAGCACCATCTAGCTGCATGATAATAATTATAGCTAGTGTTTATTTGGGCAGCCAGGTGACTCAGTGAATGGAGTACTGGGCCTTGAGTCAGGAAAAATGGAGCTCAAATTCAGCCTCAAATACTTATTAACTGTGTGACCCTGGGCAAATCGCTTAACCCTGTTTGCCTCAGTTTCCTCATCTGTAAAATAAGCCAGAAAATAAAATGGCAAACCACTCTAGTGCCTTTGCCAAGAAAACCCCCAAAGGGGTCATAGACGTAAGAGTTGGGCATGACTTAACACAACAAGCAATAACAGCAACATTTATGTAGCATGTCAAGGTTTGCAAAGCATTTTACATATATTTCCTCTGATACTCCCAACAACTCTAGGAGGTATATGATATTATTATTTCCATTTTATAGATGAAGAAACTGAGGCTGAGAGGTTAAATGACTTGCCCAGAGTCACACGACTAGAAAATGTCTAAGGGCAGATTTGGATAGAGGCCTTCCTGACTCCAGGCCCAGTGCTCAGTCTGTTGCACCACCCAGCTTCCTGTAGTCTTCTTCTAGCTCGAGATACTCTACAACATGGAAAAAACAAACCACTACTGAGATGTGTGATACGTATAATGTGCAGTACAAGAAGCCTGGCAGGAGGAATAACAGTATGGGTTGGAGTAGTTATAGATCAATCTATATGGGGTATCGGGGACCTGCACTGGACCTGGAAGAACTGATGGGATTTTGAAAGGTGGATCAGAAGCAGATGGGTGTGTGTGTCTGTGTGTGTGTGTGTGTGTGTGTATTTTTGAGTATGTGTGTGTGGATAGCGTGGCCAGGGGACAAAAACGGAAGGTTCAGCATCCCTAAAAAAAATTATTTTAAACTAAAGTAATTCTTTAGGTGTATTCAAATAACTCAAGACAATTATGGATCAAGTTTTCTGCTAATTCATTCAAAAAACTTTGGTTGTGCAGGCAGCATCATTTAGTGGGGAAGTCTCTGGTCTTACAGTAATAGGATCACAGAACTAGAGCTGGAAATGACCTCATTAGTCATCTAGTCCAACCTCCTTATTTTGCAGATGGTGAAACTGATGCCCAGAGAGGTTAATTGGCTTGCCTAATGTCACACAGGGACTAAGGGGCAGAGCTGGGATTTGAACCTGGGTACCGTGATACAAAGCTTGTCCCTCAGCCCTCTGCACCACACTGCATTTGAGTCCCAGCTCTGACACCAGCTGTGTGATGATGTGCAAGACCTTTGCCCTCTCTTGTTTTCCCATCTGTAAAGTGAAAAGAATAATACTCTACCCCCACCTCACAGGACAGTCATGAGGAATGTGCTCTGTAAAGTTAGGAGATTTATATGAATGTTTTTTAATATTTAATATGCAATGTCTTCTTTCTGCTTAACTCTGCACTACTTGCTTATTTTAACGTTCAATATTTCCAAAAGATCTGATTCCATCAGTGTGAATGTTCTCTTTTCCAACACAGATAGCAACCCCACTATACATTATCCTTTTCACATCACGACCTTCCTCACCATGGTTTTGATATATCACAAGTCAGTGTAAGAAATTAAATAGGTACCCAAAGACCCCAGCTTCTGGGATAAGAATTCACTGTTTGACAAAAACTGCTGCTAAAACTGGAAAAATAGTATGGCAGAAATTGGGCATAGACCCTGTCATACACCATACACCAGAATAAAGACCAAACGGGTACATGATGTAGGTATAGAGGCTGATACTATAAACAAATTAGGGGACCAAGAAATAGTTTATCTGTCATATTTGTGGAGAATGGAGGAATTCACGACCAAACAAGAGATAGAGAACATTATGAAATGCAAAATGGATAATTTCGATTACATTAAATTGAAAAGTTTTTGCACAAAGCCAATGCAACCAAGATTAGGAGGGTAGCAGAAAACTGCAAAAGAATTTTTACAACTAGTGTCTCTGATAAAAGCCTCGTTTCTAAAATATATAGAGAACTGAATCAAATTTACAAGAATACAAGTCATTCCTCAATTGATAAATGGTCAAAGGTTATGAACAGGCCATTTTCAGAGGAAGAAATTAAAGCTATCCATGTCATATGAAAAAAAAATCACTATTGCTTAGAGAGATGCAAATCAAAACAACTCTGAGGTACCACATCATACCTATCAGATTGGCTAACATGATGAAACAGGAAAATGACAAATGTTGGAGAAGATGTGGGAAAAGTGGAACATTAATGCATTGTTGGTAGAGTTGTGAACTGATCCAACCATTCTGAAGAGCAATTTGGAACTATGCCTAAAGGGCTATTAATATGTGCATGCCCTTTGACCCAGCAATACCACTTCTAGGGCTGTATCCCAATGACATCATAAAAATGGTAAAAGGACCCACATGTACAAAATTATTTATAACAGCTTTTTGTGGTGGTCAAGAACTGGAAATTGAGGGGATGCCCATCAATTGGGGAATGGCTGAACAAGTTGTGGTATATGAGTGGAGTGGACAGGCTGACTTCAGAAAAACCGAAAGACATACATGAACTGATGCTGAGTGAAGTGAGCAGAACCAGGAGAACATCGTACACAGTAACAGCCACAGTGTGCGGAGACTGATTTTGATAGACTTAGCCCTTCTCAGCAATGCATGGACCTAAAACTTTTCCAAAGGACTCATGATGGAAAATGCCATCCACATCCAGAGAAAGAACTATGTAGTTGGAATGCAGAGTAAAACAGACTATTTTCTTTTTTGTTTTGTTTTGTTTTCTTTCTCATGGTTTCTCACATTCATTATAATTCTTCTGTGTGACATGTCTAATGTGAAAATGTGTTTAATAGGAATGTATGTGTAGAGCCCATATCAAATTACTTGCTGTCTTGGGGAGGGAGGCAGAAGGGAGAGGGATAAAATTTAAAACTTATGGAAGTGAATGTTGAAAACTGAAAATAAATAAATTAATAAAAAAATTTAAAAAAATTTTTAAAAAGAGTTACAAGGAAATAAAAAAAAGAAATTAAATAGGAATTTTGGGAGAGTTTTGCAGAAGCCACATACAACACACAAAAGCCAGCAGATGACACAGAGCCTAAGACCAAATATTTAACCCAAATTTTATAATAAGGCACTGTAAACACCCCATAAAAGAAAAAATTCAGATTTCTTCTCTGGTATGAAAAGAAGGCCAAAAAATTTTGCATGAATTTTCCAGATTGTGGGAGGTGCCACACCCCTAACCCTTGGGATGTAGAAGGGGAAACTGTACTGCAGCAGATAGTCTTAAGGAGTGAGTTAGAATAATACACTGACCTCATGATGTTCACCCTTCTAGAAATGAGCCTCTCTCTGAACAGGTAGACGTGTTCCCTTGTAGGGGCTGTACCTAAAGCTAGAACCCTTCAGAATTTGCACTCCAGTGGCCTCCATGACCCAAGCATGATGATGCAAGAGGATGTCGGGGGTGAAAGAAGTGGATCTCCAAACTTTACTACCATGATTCATCTTTTCCCTCTCTCCTTAAGGCCTGCTTCTCCCATTGGCAAGTTCTCCCTGGAACCTCATTTTGATGAAGAGCCCAGATCAGCCATTCTTCTTTCCCCAGATTTCACCACTATGCCCCCCAGTGCATACCTCACTCTCCACCCTACTCCCCATTTTCAGCTCCCTTTTATGTGTTGTCTTTCTCCGTTTGAATGTAACCCGCCCTGAGGGCAAGGATTATTCTTTTTATCTCTCCTGCTTAGGCAGTGTCTGGCATATAGTAAGTGCTTAATAAATGTTTGTGGGCTCCACTTAAGACCCAGGTCCTTTCCTCACGGAGCTTACATCTCTGTGTGGGGACAATACTCAAAGATATGAATTAACAAAAAAAAATCCAATCACAATGCAATATAGAAGCACTAAATTAATAAATATTGGTGGAATACCAAGTGAAAGGTCAGTGAAGGATGGGCACATATTGTTAATTACCCCCATGGAAGATGTGTGAGGTAAATAAAATGTGAAGACTTCACAGAGAAGATGTGCATAAATATATATCTACATCTATACTAAGAAATGTTTAAAAATCAAGGAATGTGAAAATAGGGAAGTGGAAAAATTCTGAGGCCATGAGAGTCTGATGGCTCAGCCCCTGGGAAAGTTTACTTTTTGTTTTTTCTTCTGGTTTAGAGATTTGCTCAATAAGAATAGGGTCACTGTGACTTGCTTTCCTTTACTGTAAACGTACTGTAATAGAATGGAGAGGGTCTCCCCCTCCCCTTATCCTATTCTCCTTCTTTAGATTTATAGATGTCACCTCAGTTGTAATCATTAACTAAGGGAATGGGAATTGGAGTTTCTGTGCCTTGATTTCCCAGTTCTTTGTCTAGCTTTCATGCTCAGATTGTAAGCCTGCCTCCCAGCCAATGGTGAGAAGGTTAGAGGTGGGCGGGAATTGTCTTGTGTTAGATGTGATTATTGGTGCTTTGCCGCTTGTAAAGCACCTTCTTTTCTGGTTCAGTTCTGTGCTGGCAGAGGATGCCCTATTCTCGCGAGAACTGAACAAAATTCAATTTCTGTTCCCACCTTGAGATGGCTCCTTATTAGTATTATTTGGTGAGGGTCAAATATCCCACACAGAAGATGGTTCCAGATGGAAAAAGTCATGGCAACTTTTTTTTAAAGGTGCATGTGACACCCTCTATAGCTAATGTTGCTCTCATGGATTTGGTACCTGAATGTCTAGCTATATGTTTTGACTGATATTAGTTTGGTTGTATTTTAATCAAGATAGACCTAGCATAATTCTTCCCAAAGATGCTATCAGTACTATCCAGGAGAGGCTCAGCATGGCCCGGTGGCTAGGGTCCTGGATTAGGAGTCAGGGTGACCATGGTTAAAATCTTACTTATGGCACTTATTAGCTGTGTAATCATGGGCAAGTCATTGCCTTGAGCTTTAGTTTCCTCATCTGTAAAATTAAGATCAAATTATACGTAGCTCCTACCTCCCAGGGCTTAAATTGGGAGGGTTAAATAAAATAACGTATGCAATTTATGGATCTTACATAAATACCAGTAATTATCGACCATTTAGGGACAGCTAGGTGGTGCCATAGTGCATACAGTGCCAAGCCTGGCATCAGGAGGAGCTAGGGTCATAAGCAGCCTCAGACACTTATTAGCTGTGTGACCCTGGGTAAGTCATTTAACCCTGTTTGCCTCAGTTTTCTCAACTGTAAAATGAGCTGGAGAAGGAAATGGCAAAACACTCCAGTATCTTTGCCAAGAAGGCCCCAAATGGGGTCACAAAGAGCCAAACACGTTTGAAACTACTCAATAACAACATAGCCCATTTGTCATATATTAAGCTACTGAATTCTTGATTCACCCATTATATTCTGACCCATCTAAGACAAATATCATCCCTGACTATAATATTTCAGAAGAATACTATCCAGGAATATTTCAAGATGATTTCCTAAAGCAGTTTAATGGAACTCAGCATTTCTAGTGAAAATAGAAGGTGGGTGTTTCAGGGCTTAAGGGAAGAGGCCTTAAGGAAGTTCATATTTGTCATCCAGAGCACTTGTAATGTGGGCTCAAGGCTTCAAGGATATTTTCAAATGATTGCTAGTGCCAAGTAACAGGGCCATCAAAAGATATTTTGAGGACTGGAAAAGGATCATGACTCCAAATCCTTTTGGCAACTGCTGAGAAAGACAAATTGGAGGAGGACTGACAGTCATCGTTCTGGTTCTGAACCTTTCCTGACCCTCTGTTAGGCCTGGCACTGTGCCTCCCTCCAGTCCTCTGGGCCTGGAGACAACAGCCTCAATAATCACTCCTCTGGGATTCTAATCTCACCCATTTAGTCAAAAGACAATGGAATGGTATCATTAAAGGAAGAATAATGCTGTTACCCCTTTGCTCTAGTCTAGGGGAACCTGCAGCTTCGAGGCCACTTGTGGCCCTCTAGGTCCTGGATTCAGTCAAAGTGCCTCCCTTGAGGACCTAGAGGGCCACACATGGCCTCAAGGCTGCAGGCTCCCCACCCCTACTCTAGTCTAATTGAATTAGCCCATTCAAAGTAATCATCTACCCCTCTATCACTTTTATCTTTCTTGCTCGACATCCACACCATGTCCCTCCAATAAGTCTCACCTGCTGAGAGACCTTGCCCTTGTGTCCTGAGAATTAATTGACTACTGTCTACGTATTCTTTAAACACGGAGTCATTTCACTCCAAACCATGGATAGCTTATTCATTTGGATTATAATAGGTTAATAAATTGCCTCACAGTTCAGAATAAGCCTCCCTCCCCCTGTACTGCTTGGGGTGTGGGGGCAATGTGGTTGAGGTACTCAAGGGCTGTCACAGGGAAGAAGGACTAGACTTTGTTTGACTCAACAATACAAAACAGAAAAAACAATTGGGAGTTACAGTGGAATTTAAGACTTGATGAAAGGTAAACAAAACTTCCTAGCAGAAGGTGAATGGGGCTGCCTAAGAGGAGAATGGGCTCTCCTCACTGGAACAGAGGCTGCATGGCCACTAATCATCGACGCTGGAGGAAGAGTGCTTAGTCAAGGCTCTGAGCAGCAGCATTTAATAGTCTCTGGATTCATCCTGTGCGGACGGGGCAAGAGGGCTGCATTTGGAGCCCAAGGATTAGGATTCAAACTTAGCTCTGCTTGTGTGATTGAAAGCAAGCTACTCAACCTTTCTAGACCTGTCTCCTTTGTAAAAATAGGGGTTTAGATGAGTTGACCTTTACAGTTCCTTCTGACTCCAACTCTACGGGTTATAAAGAAAAATGAGGGGCTTCTGGCTCTATTTCATGCTTCCTTTATACCTGTGAATAAGTTACTTATGGAAAGGGACTGGTCATGAACTCAGTCCTTATGAGCATCCTCAGGGGCCTGTCCTGATGATGTCCCCAGGTGGACTTCAGAGTCTGTGATGATCTTTTTTTTTTTTTTTTTTTGGTATGTTTACCACGTGGAACAGAAGGGTCTTTTGACTGGCTACCAACTGAGAATGCTTACAGAAGGTACTAACTGTAGGGTTCTGGGTGGTTCAAATGAGGAAGCTATGCTGGAGATCTCTGGGTGGGAAAAGAGGCTTTGGCCTTTAACATTCTCCCACAGTCAATATGGAGCACATGAGTGCAGGCCTCTGCTCTTTCCTACCCTTAGGTGAAGAAGTATCAGATTAGGTTATGAACTGAAGAATTGCAAAAGGTTGGAAGAGTGAGTCATCAGAGGTCTGGAAGCTTGAATCCAAACCAGATTTAGTGGACCAACCAAACTCAGTGACTCAAGTCAGTAGGTATTTGTTAAGCAACTTCTCTGAGGTGGGCGCTTCCCACATCTAGTAACACATAGAAGAGATGGAACACTGCTCATCTGGGAACATGGCCCTGCTGGAGACTAGGAAGAAAAGCTTTTGGTTTTGAACAATGATAATAACAAAAATGATAACTAGTAGTTGCATTATGCTTTAAGATTTTCAAAGTATTGGGGCAGCTGGGTGGCTCAGTGAGTGGAGCACCAGTCCTGGGGTCAGGAAGACCTGAGTTCAGATTCGGCTTCAGACACTTGACACTTACTGGCTCTGTGACCTTGGGCAAGTCACTTAACCCTAATTGCCTTGCCTCTACCCATCCAAAAATTTTTTTTCAAAGTATTTCCCTGTGATTTAGGTAGTGAGCAAGGTGCATAAGAGAGAGTACCAGGTAGCCACAAGAATGAGGTCAGCTTTAGACAGAAGTCCTCTAACAGCACTCAACTCAAAGCTTTCATGACTCAGTATACCTGTTTGGCAAATAACCCAGTGAACTGACCCTGGTAATCAAGAATTCATTTCCTTTGCTGGTTCTTAAGGTATATACCATCATGTGGGTGCTTGGACATCATCCTTAACATACCTTGCTCTTGGGCAGTGTACCTGTTGGTGCAGACCTGCCAGCATGTCCATTTCTCTTGCCGCCACTTCAGCATCAGCACTGATGATTTTGCATGGGTGAGGCATCACCTTTGGTGCAACCAGGCAAGGTGATTGATCACTGTCTTTGGATAGGTTCATACTTGCCGGCGCCACATCGGCTGTGTTATTGCTTGAACCTCTGAGAGCAGTAATGGAAAGATCACAAGATCAGGAGTCAGAAGACCTGGGTCCTAATCTGAGCTCCTCCACTGACTAGATCCATTACCTTAAGCGAGTCATTATAAGTGTCAGTTTCCTCATTTGTGAAAGGGGTGGAAAATACCTACTCAGCAACAATCATGGGGCTGTTGGAATGATCAGGTGGGATAATGTATATCGATATGGGTTCTTTTAAACTGTAGTGTTGTATGAATATAATGTTTCATTGTTACAGTGGTGAAGTATCGAACATTCTTTTACTATACCTATGCCTATCATAGACTATAATTCCCTATTTATGTTAGCTTCTGTAGCTTTTCTAATTTGAAGGCCATTCTCCTTGTTGGAAAAGGAGGTGAAATAGGAATTAAGAAATCCTGCCTTCTTTCTGACTTCAGCTTACATTTTAGCATCTTATCTGAGACATGAAGGTCTGTTGGACACTGATGGTGGCCTATTTACATAGAATGCATTACCTGCTTGTCCCCTGACACACCCACATTTTGTCTTCTCACTCAGATTCTGACTCCAGTCTGTTTACCCAGAACCTCCCCCCGCCTTTTTTAACCCATCACACATTGTCCATCATAGTTATCCAGTTGTCTTATTTGGCTTTTTTCTCTTCCCTTAGACGTTCAACTTGAAGCATTCTTGCTGAGATTTGAAATGCTCTTGCCAAACCAATTCTGCTAAGTAATTGCAAGGCACAGTATAATCTGGCACCACAGGCTATAGTTTAGGGAACCAAATCCTCCTCTTCTATACCACTTATAAAACCAGCTGCTCACTTCCATAGTCTCCTCTCTCTTCCAGTCACTACTGTTTACTAGAAGAAGAGGCCAAAATTTAGTATATAAAACTAAGTCCTTGTATTTTCTACCAGAAGATAAAAATTCCTAGACAGACATTCTAGATTTCTTTTGAATATACTATTTGTTCCCATATGAAGCAGCAGGAATGGTTAAGCATCCATGGGTTTGTGGAGTCTTAGAAGGGCCAATCTGTCCCATCGTGTAATCTCATGGATACTTCCATACTTCTTAGTAGGAAGTCATCATCAGTCATTTTGTGTGCATTTTTTTTCCTTCCAAGTATAGGAACCAAATAGAAGGTAATGGGCTAAAAGCAGATTCTAGAATATAGAAAGCCAAGATAGCATCCCAGGGCTCAGGATAGAAATATGAATCCACACAGCATTAAAATCATTGATCGAATAACAGAGACTATCTGTGCTATGCCTTGGTGTTATATGTTCTGATGGGCCTGAGTGGATAAGAGTTTGGTCATGTCTTCTAGTGGGCAGGGAGCAGCTAAGTGGTGCGGTACATAGAGTGCCAGGCCTAAAGTCGAAAAGACACAATCTCTTGAGTTCAAATCTGGCCTCAGATACTTACTGACTGTGTGACCCTGGGCAAGTCAATTATTTTCCTCAGTTTCCTTATCTGTAAAATGAGCTGGAGAAGGATATGGCAAACCACTCCAGTATCTTCACCAAGAAAACCCCAAATGGGGTTATAAAGAGTCAGACATGACTGAAAAATGACTGGGGAAAAAAAAACACTACAGTCGGCAGAGAGAAGCAAAACTATCTGCATAGCTACCAAGACATTTATAGCATTTGTTTGAGGCAAAACAGTTAGGCCAACCTAAGAGTGTGAGCTGTATACATTTAGGTTAGACCACAAACCTACTACTAAATTATTGGTTTAGGGATTAGATGTCCCAGAACTTTGCATTGCACCCAAACTGGATTACCAGCTATTATCCCCACCCAGTCTGTCAAATTCCCACCCCACCTCCTTAGAACATCTACACAGTCTATCAGTCCTTTAGAAACACTTCCTTTTCCTCTCAACAAACCTTTCTCCTCTTTTGAGGCAATGCCCACCACCTTCATCCCACATTTATTAGTTTAGGATCATCTACTCCTGAAGTTTGAATCAGGGCTATTTCTGTGAGTTCTAGGAGGTTTAAATGAGAAACAAATGATCTGTTTCTCCTGCCTATTTCAATTCCTGCATTTGTCAGCAAAGCCATGCCCAAGTCTATAATTTTATGGTAAATCAACTCCCTCTTCTAGAGAGGAGCAAAGGAGAAAATGAATGCATGAGACTTATGTGTCCAAATGAGATTTATTAAATCATATTCTTTATAGCTAACAAGAGGCAGCTGTGATACTGGGGTCTTCCAAGTCTGTGTCCAGATTGGCATGATAATAGTACCTCCAAAGATGGCTTCCATTTTTCTCCTTTTGCATTGAAAAAATCTCTTATCTGCTATCTGTTAGGGATGTTCCCTTGCTTTGGGGGGTCTCCAGAGTAGTAAATAGTGGAGAAGTAAAATGTTGTCTTTTATCTCTGCTTCCAGAGTAATGATTTGGGGATCTTTGAACATTGGTGGAGGAGGTAAAAAAGGGAGAAAAGAAAGGGTGGAGAGAATCTGCCATTGGGTCTGTTCTCACAGAAGTGGGAGCCCGTTCTTCATGACCTTGTAAAGATTTTTGGAAGGCTCTCCCTATCATAGATAGTCATGAGCTCACGCAGTGAACAAAGGTGCCAAAGTTTGTGGCCTGAATTTCTGATTAAACTTTTAACTCTCCGGGCATGCTATAGGTACAGGAGATAAATGAGTGTTCACTCAGGGTCACTTGTTAATTACTTCAAATATTGGGGTAACTTATATCTGTAACACATACCATCTGGCAATTGTCCAGATCTAGAATATACCTGTCTTCACTCAGTAGATTGCATCTTCCGTTTCTCATCTTTGTATCACAGATGCTTAATCTGTACTATGCCTTGCATGTAGTAAATGCTTAGGGTTCGATGAAATCGAATCACAGTGTCTTCATACTAATTAGGCTTTAGTCCTAGACTCAGAGGAATTTGACTTTAAGGAAAACAGTTTAGTAGAATACACTTTTTAACTGGCTGGGTTCCCTAGTTCACTTAAGGAAAGGAACCAATTATACAGGAACAGATTCAGTACATCTGGCCTTCCGTGATAAAACTATACAAAAGTACATTTCAGCTTTGCCATATTTCCATGTAAGCATTCCACTGTGTTTGCATTGTCTAATGGTGTTTTCTCTTTGGGGACTATAGTTTCCTGGATATGATATACAAACATATTCTTTCACAAAAGCAATTTCTCTTCAAACCAACAATGATTGTCCATAGTTATCAGGTAGAGTGGAGAATCTAAACAATTATGTGGATACTTATGACACAACACATGGTATATGTGACTGATTTTATCTCAATAAAAATATTTAAGTCATTCCTAAGGGAGTTCTCTCCATTCTTCTATTCCTTAGAACTTTTAAAATGATTTTCAAAAGGTTTGAACAATTTTTAAAAAAAAAGACTTTAAATTTTTATTCTATTCTATTCAGTTATTTCAGTCATGTCTGACTCTTCATGACCCTGTTTGGGGTTTTCTTGGCAAAGATACTGGAGTGGTTTATAATTTCCTTCTCCAGCTCATTTTATAGATGAGGAGACTGAGGCAAACAGGTGTAGGTGACTTGCCCAGAGTCATATAGCAAGTAAGTGTCTGAGACCAGATTTGAACTCAGGAAGATGAGTCTTCCAGACTCCAGGTCCAGCGCTCCATGCACTATGCACCTAGCTGCCCACTTACTCTATACTTAAACACCAAATAGAATGAGCATTTACATATACATAGTAGAACAGTAAAAGAGGATTATACATAAAACCTCTGCCTGTTTTCCTATGTCATTCCTCTTCTTCTTAGCCAAACTTCTTGAGAAAGTGGTTTACATCCAGTGCCTCCATATTCTCTTCTTTTACTCTCTCCTAAATGCTCTGTCATCTGGCTTCCTACCTCATCATTTAACTGAAGGTGCTTTCTCCAAAGTCCCCAGTGATTTCTTAACTGCTAAATCAAATGGTCTTGTCTCAATCCTCATCCTTTTTGACGTCGCTATAATCTTTGATACTGTTGGTCTCCTTCTTTTCTTAAAATCACTCTTTTTTCTCAGATTTTGTGACACTGTTCTCCCTTGGTTCATCTCCTACCTGTCTGATCACTATTTCTCAATTTCTTTTCCTGGAAAATTTATCCACATTGTACATATTAACCATAGATGTTCTCCTCAAAGCTCTGTCTACGATTTTTTCTCTTCTCCCTCTAGACTACCTTGCTTGGTGATCTCATTAGCTCCCAGTATTCAATTATCATTTAGGCATATGCAAGTAATCTTCTGATCTACTTAATCTAGCCTTGGTCCCTCCCCTGAGTTCTAGTCCCACATCACCAACTGCCTTTTGGACATCTTGAATTGGAAGTCCCTTAGATATACCAAACGCAACATGTTCAAAAGAGAACTCATTGTCCTCCCAACCCTCCCCTCTTCTGAACAATCCTGTTGGGAGCACCATAATTTTTTCTGTTGAGTTGGCTTGAAACTTTGGCACCATTCTCAATTTCTTTCTCACATTTCCTTTTGTATCCAACTTGTTGCCAAATCTTATGATTCCTACATTCACAACATCTCTCACAGATGTCCTCTCCACTCACCAGCATGATTGCAAGCCATCATCACCTCATTCCTGGACTATTGGAATTGCCTGCTGCTTGGTCTCCCTGACAAAAATCTCTCCTTACTCCAAATCACACTCCTCACAGTTGCTGGAGTGATTTTCTCTGAAGCACAGGTTTGACTTCATTACCCTATGAAATAAACTCCAGGAGTGCCTTATTCCCTCCAGGATCAAATATGAAATCTTCTGTTTGGCATTTAAAGCCCTTCATGACCTCGCCTCTTCCTACCTTTTCAATCTTTTCATTCTTTATTCCCCTGTGTGTATTTTACAATCCAACAACACTGATCTTGTTACACATGACACTATCTCCTCACTCTCTGTATTATCATTGACTTTTCCCGATGCCTGGAATGTTTTCCTACCATCTCACCTGGTTTCCTTCGAAGCTCAGCTCAAATACTACCATCTGGTAGGGCTTTCCCTAGCCCCCTCAATTCCCTCATTGTTGCTAGTCTCTTCCTTTTGGAGATACACATATACATATATATATGTATATAGATATATACTATACATGTATACTAAATATGTATGTACACATATATACATATATTCCACTTATTTTATGCATATATATATATATATATATGTCTTGTATGTACACAGTTACAATATTTGTATTGAGTCCTTTGAGAGTGGGGACCCTGTTTTTGCTTTCATTGAATCCTCAGCACTTAGCCAGGAGAAATGCTAAATAAATGCTTATTGAATGAACTGACAGGCTTTTGAAGTTCATGAAGTCATAATCTGATTTGTTCTTTCTCAGACACTGATTCATCTAAGATCAGGAAAGAATAAATGCAACAAAGACAGAAGAAACAGAGATACCATGTGCTCTTGACCACGTGGAAGCCATGTGGGTCAGAGGGCTTCCAAACTTTTACTTGCGTATAGGCTAAGAGAAAGAGACAGAGACCCAAGAGCTAGAGAGTTTATTGATTGTATTTGAATCTTTTATATGCACACTCACTTCTGGCTTGGCAGTCAATTAAAAGACTTTTTGCCTTCATACATCAAATAGACTGGAAAAAAAATCAGAGAATACTTGCTCCTACTCTAAAGTGGGGAGGAAATGGATCCCCCCTCCATTTTGTTATGTTTATTTCCAGAGGATCTACATGGTTCTGGACATCTCCAGTCATATTTGCAAGACTGAGAAGTATAGGCTGTGCAAGATCTCATTGCGTTTATTGTTGTTAATTTTTTAAAAAAATTGACACTGCTTTAAAATCTCTCAAAAAAGCTTCTTCCATGCACATGTTAAGACTATTTAAGACTCCTTACTAGAATGCTATATCATATTGCTAGAAATGACTTGCAATCCTCAAGGCCCCTTTTAAACTGGCCCCTTCCTACTTTTCCAATCTTCTGAGACCTTATTCCCTTCTACACACTCTATGACCCAGTGCTGATGGTCTTTCACTATTTTTTGCACAAGATACTCCATCTCCCAACTCTGCATTTTTGCTAGCTGTCACCCCTGCCTAGAAAGCTCTATATATTTCCCTCCTTCAATTCTTAGCTAAAATCTCCACAAAAAGTCTTTCCTGGTTCCCCTTAATACTAGTGTAAGATTATCTCCAGTTTATCCTGTTTGTACATAGACATTTGCAGGTTGTCTCTTCCAGTAGATTGTGAGCTCCTTGAGGGTAGGGAATGTTATCACCTTTCTTTGTATCACTATCACTTAGCATAGTGTCCAGCACATAGTAGGCACTTAATAAATGCTTGTTGACTAGATGTTAAACCACAGATAACTGTTCAACTACCCACTAATTATCAATATTTGAGGCATAAAATAGGTAGGTATATAGTATGCTCACCAAAGCTGTTTGCCATTCTTCGTCAAAGATGTCTTGTTGATTGTTGGTTCATTATGAGATATAACTTGGACAGACATTATAGAAGAACATTGAGCTGGTCCAAGAACTGATTAGAAGAAAGCAGACTGGATTGCGTTTAAGAGGTTGCCCGGAAATTTCAAAGATCTCAGTATAACCTCGTTGTCAAAACACATCTTTTAATCATTGCTATTCTGTCAGTGATGCTAAATAGCTATGAATTAAAAAACATCATGATAGACTCAATGTTGCTGGTAGTCCATAAGGGAAGGGAAGTTTAAAATGTGTTGTGGGTTTAAGCATACTGTGGCATGTTACTCATGATGGGTAACAAGCTACATCAAGCAAGTACCAAGGACCTAGATGCTTGAAAAAGAAGGTGGATAGGCCATGTAGCAAGAGGGAGGGATCACAGGTAGATGGCCAAAGTATTGCAATGGAATCCACAAAACAACAAAAGACTCCAGAACATGGGGCGGATATTCTAAGGAACATTTATTGAAGTACACATTTAAAAATTGCACAGAATAAGGAAATATGGAAGGATTTCAATTTGCACTGGTAGAGGAATTATCTGTACCCATAAGATCTTAGACTTATCAAAGTATTGAAAAAAGGAACCAAAAAAATAAAATCTTTTATTTCCTTTGAGGTATTCCTTTTTTTTTTTCAAATTGGACTTTCAGAGACTTGTGTTATCCTTCCCAGATTTGAACAGGTGCTTCTCAATTTGTAGTTTATCCAGGATATTTTTAAAATGTGTGGTTTAAACTATATGTACTACATGAGTTGGCATTTTTAATGCAATACAACAGATTTCTAGTTAATCTTAACATTAAGTCTTATGAAGCTGATAGATAATAAATATAAACCCATCCTAAGGATGGAGAAAATTAGACAAGTGAATCAATCAATATTACACAGAACCTATCTGAATCTCCCTGAGTGACAATGAGTTTGTCCCCCAGGTGAATGAACATAAATGAGAATTAGAGGGATAATTTGGGAATTGGGAACTTGCGTAGTGCTTTTGTTTGTTTTAAGGTTGTGTTAATATTTTTCAAAAATTAATCTTTAAAAAAATGAAAAGAAAAGAAAAATAATCAAAACTGATACACATATATATACATACACACATGCACATACACATATACATATACGCATACATATACGTATACATATACATACACATACACATACACATATACATATACACATACATATACATATGCATATACATATACCCTGACATTGTAATGTTCCATTCCCGTGCACTTAAAACCTCTACCAAAGAAGTGGGGCGAGGTTTCTTATTATCATATCTCTTTTGAGGAGATCCAAGCTTGGTCTTTATAATTTTACAATATACCTTTTCAGCTATTTTGTAGGTATTATCATTTACATTGTTGTGATTGTGTATGTTGCTTTCTTGGTTCTGCTTACTTCACTTAGCATGTTCATGTAGCAATTCATGTAAATCTATCTTTGCTTTTCATCGTCACGTTCATTGTTTTTTGTAATGTAGTAATCTCCCTTTACACTGATGTCTCACAATTTGCTTGGCTTAGTCTAATCAGTGGATATCTATTTTGCTTTGTTCAGTGGTTTTAATGATTCCAAGATGGTTCCAAACGCATATACACACACGTGTGTGCGCACACACACGTACATACATATCTTTTTAATACCAATGTTCCACCAAGGATATTTTCTCATTGTGAATCTTAGAATACCTCAATCTCCAAAGATTCAAAGTTATGTGAGGTCCAAATGACAATGGAAGGACACATAGGTTTAAATAGATATCAGCAAATTTCCAGTAACGACACTCATTGAATGCAAAAAGTGACATAAAGGATATTGCCATAGTAATGCATTCTCAGAAAAGGGTGTGGGGGATGATTATGTAGTAAGAATAAGGGAAAACAGATGAAAAGCACAAGTGCTTCCCTGGCATTCCGAGAACATTAAAAAACAAAACAAAACATAGATGAAGGCACCAAGCACACAGGTTAGATCCTCTCTCAAAGACTGATGAAGAGACACGGACCACATAGTCCAAGATGGGAAGGCATGAATGGGTTGCCATAGGCCTTATGGCTCTACTTACCATCTCTATGATTTCTAAACCAAAACAGCTCTCCCTCATCACCACTCTCCTATAAATATCTCCACTATTAGAATGTAAACTCCTTGAGGGCAGGGACTCTTTTATATTTGTATACCCAGTGCTTTGTACATAATAAGCACATAATAAAGCCTTTTTTCATTCATTTATGTGCATCTAGAGAAAGAAATGATAAATAGAATTTTACATACATATGTATTGTGTGTGTGTGTGTGTGTGTGTGTCTATTAGTGTCTAATGCTAGACACCTCTAGGGCAGGAAGAGGGGAGGGAAGAATGTGAAGGCTGGATCAAGGGTAATGGTAGAAGGAATGGAAAGGAGGGTACCCTGGTGGAACCAAAAGATTACACTAACTGATTAAGTGGCTGTTGTATAAAATCATACAACATCCTTCCTTCTTGAAGAGGACCATGACATGAGGAAGATGATTGCAAGTGAATTGGATGTAAGAGAGGGAGAGCTGTGAGGAAGTTAGGGAAAAGGTGTGAACGACTGCTAGAGAGTGGTACCTAAAACAGAAAAGTCAGGAGAAGGAAAAGATTTTCCTAGAGCCATGTGCTTGAGAGTTGGACCTACTCAAACTCCCCCATTTTATAGATGAGGAAAAGGAAGCCAAGAAAGGCAAGGCCCAAAATCACAGAAGTAGCAAATTGTAGAACCAAGTTTTGATCCCAGGTTTTTGGCTTCAGTGCCTTTCCATTAAAAAATATTTATGGAGAATCAATGAAGAGTTTGGTTTTGAAAATGTTGAGTTTGAGGCACCTAGTAATAGGCAATTAGAAAATGGGCATCTGGAGATCAGTACTATAGATTTAGAATTGTAACAAATTGTAAATATGTAAATAGATCTGCCCAGAGGCTATACAAGAAGCCTTGAGAGTAACTAAGAAGTGTAGAGGGAAATGAAAAAAGAATCAAATATAAAACCTTAGAGAATTTCTACATTTAGGTGCTAAGAAGAGGAGGATTTAAGAAGAAAAATAATTTATACTCAGGGAAGTAACAAGAAAAGTAGGAAAACACAATATCACAAAAACAAAAGGAGGAATATTTTACAATGTTAAGCCAGCCTGGGACCCTTTGCTTATTGTTCAGTCATTTCAGTTGCATCAGACTGTGACCCTATTTAGGGTTTTCTTGGCAAAGATACTGGAGTGCTTTGCCATTTCCTTCTCCAGCTCATTTTACAGATGAGAAAATTGAGGCAAACAGAGTTAAGTGACTTGCTCAGGGTTACAGGGCTAGTAAGTGTGTGAGGCCGTATTTGAACTTAGGTCTTCCTGACTTCAGGCCTGGCGCTCTATCCACTGTACCCTATCCACCTTATGGATTGACAAAAATGTATGTGGAGTGGATGGTACTTGTCAATGCAGGAGATATTTCTCGTCAGGCAGTAGAGGGCAGCAGAGAGCTACCCGAGGCAGGTATATCCATATGCCATGGCCTGTCCAACCCACCTAGAGGCCATTTTGCCACTGGAGACATCCAGGGATTGGGGCAAGATGGAAATTCAAACATTAGGAGATCTGAGAAAAGGGAGTTGTAGTGAAAAAAGGGAACAGGATTCCTAATTATCATGTTGGGGGAGATCTAAAGAGAAATGTGAAGCACAGGTAGGATAAGAAGAAGCCTGAGCTGTTCAGGTTAAAGAAAATTGGGAATGGAGGAGTTCTTCAGAACCAGGTGCTTTTAAAAATCTTCTTAGCTCTTGAATTACCCTTTCCACCTGCCTGTGTGGCACAGTTGTGAGAGCATTGGGCCTGCATTTCTAGTTCAAATCTGACTTCAGACATTTACCAGCTGTACAAACCTGTTTAGGTCACTTGACTTGAATTTGCCTCAGTTTCCTCAACTCTGAAATGGAGATAATAATAACATCTACCTCCCAAAATTGTGAGGATTAAGTGAGATAATATTTATAAAGCACTCAGTAGTATGCTTAATAAATGCTTGTGTCCTTCCTTACTTAAACCCATGAGAGTTGAAGAAGTCAGAGAGAGAGGGAGGGAGAGAGAGAGAGAGCATGGAGAGAGAGAGAGAGAGAGAGAGAGAGAGAGAGAGAGAGAGAGAGAGAGAGAAAGCTTGGGAAATACTCATAGTTGAGTTGAATGAGAAAGATAATAAGGCAGCAAAGGAGACTGAGAAGAATGGTCAGACAGATAGGATGAAAACCCAGAGAGAGTAGCATCATGAAATCAAAGAGAAGGGAGGAAGACATGTTAGTGGTCTTAAATGTTGCAGATAAATCAAGGACAAGGGACTGAGAAAAGACCACTAGATTTAGCAGTGAAGCGTTGAAGAGGTGGCCCTTTGCATTGCCCAGGCAAACTCATTTCCATGTGCCCATCCCATTTTCTCTAGCAGATTGCCCTCATTATCATATCTATTACCTTTCATTTTTAATCTCTCCATCTATTGGTTCTTTACCTGGTGCCTTAAAAATCCTCATTTGATCCTACCATCTTTGCTAGCTTCCATTCTAAATCTCTCCTCCCCTTCTTGGCTAACTTCCTTGAGAAAGTCATCTACATTCTCTCACTACCTTCTAAGCTCTGCAATCTGGCTCTAGACTCATCATTCAACTAAAAATGCTCTCTCCAAAGACATCAATGATCTTTTAATTGCCAAAGATAATGGTTCTTTTCTCAATCCTCATTCTTCTTGACCTCTCTGCAGCTTTTGACACTGCTGATCACCTTATACTCCTGGGTTTTTGTGGCACTGCTCTCTTCTGGTTCTCTTTCTGTCTTCTCAATCTCCTTTGCTGAATTTTCATACAAGTTGGGCACATTAACTGTGGATATTCTTTAAAGCTCTGACCTGGATCCTCTTCCCTTTTCCTTGTAAACTATCTCACTTGGCGATCTCATCAGATTTCTTGGATGCAATTACCACCTCTATGTGGATAATTTCTAAATGTACATGTCCAGCCCTAACCTCACTCCTGAGGTCCAGTATTACACCGAACAATTGCCTTTTGGACATCTTTGAACTGCATATCCTATAGGCATCCCAAACTCAACATATCTGAAAACAAGGCCCATTATCTTTGCCCCAAATTTTTCATTCTCCCAAACTTCCAAGGACACCACCACATTCCTAGTCACCCTAGGTTCAAAAATCAATGTCTTCTTTGACTTATCATTCTCACCCCACCCTCCATATCCAATCTACTGCCAAATTTTGTTATTTCTGCCCTCCCAACATCTCTCATATATGTCCCTTTTTCCCTATTTACAAAGCTCTACCACTCTATTTCAGGCCTTTTTCCTCACCTTTCCCCTCAGCTATCTAGATAACCTTGTTTGTCTCCCTATACCACAAGTCTCTCCTCACTGTAAACCATCAAAAGTGATTTTCTTAAAACACGGATCTGACCATGTCATCTTCCCTCCCCTCTACTCCTACTCAATAAACTCTAGTATCTCCCTATTACTTCTAAGATCAAATATAAAACCATCTGGCATTTAAAGGTCAATAGCAAGGGTTCCTTCTGTGCCTACTTAGTCTGGTACAGATGGTCTTCCTCACTTCATATTCTTAAATGCTATTTATATATTTGCACATTGGTTCTGAAATGCTATAGTCTAACACTAGTGGTTCCATTATCATCAAAGATGATAATGGATTACTATATAGAAATGTTGGGCTAGCTGTTCCTTTTTTGTTTTTTCCTATTTTTTTATCCCATTCTAATTTCATTTAGATCATCTGACTTAGTTGAGACCCATGCTAAGATTTCTACCTACTTATTTTCACCTCTACTATTGTTTATTTTATTTTACTTGGGGGGGGTAGTATGTGTATGTTTTGCGAGGTAATACTGCTTGTAGTCTTCTACTATCTTCCTCCATAATATATGCAAATGAGATTGTACGTGGAGTTCTCTTCGGCTACTATGTCTCTTCACTTGGAAATAAAATCATTGTTTGGAGGATGTGAAACTATTTCTGGGTTCTTTGGGTCTATTCATTGTGATAACTGTTTAACGTTGACTAATTTTCTCTAAGAAATAGAAATAATCATAATAAATCAATGTGTTTAATATATGTGCATGGTTGGTTGTTGTCCTTTGTTCTCAAGGAGGACCAAAATGATATCACTATCTTAAAGTTATAGTACATCTGACTATGACTGATCAGACCAATATGAATTAGGATGCTCTACCACAGATTGGGCACACATAGCCCATGTGAACATTTGGGGTGAATTATCTAAATTTGCACATATATACATATGCAACTCCACGGACAATCTGCATGCTATGGTCCATGGGGTCACGAAGAGTTGAACATGACTAATGAATGAACAACTCACATGGATGAGATCAAGAATCCATTAAAATACTGCAGTAAGGTTAGAAAGCTATAATGGAGGGGCTGAATGCCAGATTGAAGAATTGGAACTTAATTTGGTAGGCAATGTGTAGCCATCAAAGGTTTGGGGCAGAAGAGCTTTTTGAATATATTGTATATAATATTGTGTATTATATAATACGTGTTATAAAATATATAACACATATATAATTAACACACAATACATTAGTATTAATATAGAACTGAAATAACATGCACATACTCTATATTAGTATATACTAATATTAACTTATGATATAATGTTATATATTTTACATATATAATATATTAATAACATCATATTTTATGTTCTATAATATACTATATAATATTAGCATATAATATTATTTACATACTCTATTGTATACAATATATAATATTAACATATAATATGTATGGTATATATATTAATATCTTACAACATTGCTATATTATATATTATGTATATATGTGTGTGTGTGTGTATATTCATAATGCTCTTCTGCCCCCAAACCTTCAATGGCTACGTGTTGCCTAACCCCCAATTAAGTTCTAACTCCTTAGCCTGGCATTCAAGTCCCTCCATTATAGCTTTCCAGCCTTACTTCTCTATTTCAGTGGATTTGATCTCATCCACGTGAGTTATTGCTTAGTCATTCAGTCATGTCCAACTCTTTGTGACCCCGTGGACCATAGCATGCCAATACTGTCCATGGGGTTTTCTTGGCAAAGGTACGCCATTTCCTTCTCCAGTGGAAAAAGGCAATAGGTTAAGAGACTTGCCCAGGATCATACAACCAGTAAGAGGAAGAGTCTGAGGCCAGATTTGAACCCAGGTCTATCCTGATTCCAGGCCCAGTGCTCTATCCATTGGGCCACTTATCTGCATCATCAATATGAGTACTGCCTGCAATCGTACGTATCACAATACACCTATACTTTTTCATTCTCTGTGATTTTTACCAACAAATTCCTATGAATCTTCCACAAAGGATTCATCCAAGGTGCTGTCCCTTGTCCCTTTCTCTAGATATTTTTAGAGGGCGTGTGTGTGTGTGTGTGTTCGTGTGTGTGTATGATGCTGTATATGTATGTGTTTAAGCCTTAGATGCTTTTTTCTAGCACCAATATGCATTGCTAACTCTTCCTCTTAGAAGAAGAAACACTATCCATCTAGCTGTACCCCACTAGGACCCTGGGTAATTTTTCCATCCTGAAATCACTGATCCCAAGGATGGCTTCAGAAAGATGGATTTTTATTCTGAAAAAGTAACTGGGAGGTTGACTTTTCCTTGAGAGGAATGCATTGAATTTTTTGGGCATCCCTCTCAATAAATAGTTCTTACTTGAAAATATTCATGTGTTTTCCTGTAACATGAAAACTTTCCTTAGTATCTGGGGCAGCTCTGTGGGTCTGCTCTGTAAGCTATGTTGCATAAAGCCTAAGGAGGGAAATAGTGTTGTTCATGAACTATTAATTATTCACTATGGGTTCATATGAGGCGACTTCAGAGGATTTTTTTTATTACTGGCTGGCTATGTTATTAATCTTCTTTTTTACTTTGCTCATCTTTTATATACTGAGAATGTGTTGTGCTTACTCCAACAGGAAGTTGCTAAGGAAGTAGAAAGGGAAATGGAGATTGAGGTCACCTCTAACCTCCTGTCCTAATGTGGGTTTTAGATAGGCAAGACTGAAACAAATCCAAGGAAACATTGGCAGGAAATATGTTTTTCCCCTATTGAGCTTTAAATTAAGAGTTTTTAGTGTGGCTGAGACATAGGACTTCTCCATGTCCAAAGAGATAAGTCCTAGAAAGCAAATTCTTTGGTAGTATAAAAGTTATGCATTTTTCTGACGCTTAGTACTTCAAGGAGTTCCCTGTCCTCTTAAAAACAATGTCTTTTGTTTATATTTCAAGACTTATACTATGTCAGTGCTACACAGGATTAAAGAAGCAGTAGGTTGTGACTCTACTAGCTGGTCTTTCTATAGCTATGGGCTCATGGTATTCTGTGAAAAAATGTATTTTCTAACCATATCTCTTCCTCCCCTCGAGTAAAATGTGACATATCTAGGTGACTCTTTTATTAAAAGAGAGGGGGACAATTTTCATCTTGGTTAAAAGCAATTTCAAGGCAGTATTTTTAATAGAGTGAGTGAACCCAAGGTATAGTGGACTAACATTGATACTTATTGAGAAATCCATATGGAAATTTTGGCAGCACTTTCCTGGGACATAAGCAAAGCCTCCAACCACAAGAGTCTCTGATGTAAATATGGTCAGGCAAAAATGGTTTTTTTTATTGTTTTTTTAAACAGGGAAGTGACAAGATGGAAATAGCATTGGAAAGCTTGATCTGATGGCAGTGTGAAGAGCAGCTTAGAGAAGTCAGAGAGGCATTAAATTTAGAGGCTATTGTAGCTAACCAACAATGTGCTGTAAGAGCCTTAACTGGGGAACTGGCCATGGGAATAAGTAGGAAGGGGTGGATGTAGAAATGCTGGAAAAGAAGGAAGAATCAGTGAGGCTTGAAGACTGATCAGATGTGTGTGTGTGTGTGTGTGTGTGTGTGTGTGGAGCGGGGTGCAATGGGATGGGGAGAATGGAAGAGAGACGGGTCAAAAGTAATGCAAGATTTTAAGTTTGGGTGAAGAGAAGAATGACCATCATTAATAGAAACAGGGAAGCCATAAGTGAGTTTGGTTTTTTTTTAAAGCTAAGTTTCTAGTTTAGACCTGAAAATTACCCTAATGCCTTTTATTAATTTTCAAACCAACAATCTACACCTTCTGCCTCCTCAATTTCTCCATATAAGTTTTCCTTTTTTAAAATGAATTTATTATTTATTTAAAACTTAAAAAAAGACTTGATTTCCAAATTCTCTCCCTCTCTCCCACTCCTCCCTCATACACTGAGAAAGCAAACAATACAATATATATACAATACAATACATGTGAAACCATGCAAAATATATTTTTATATTAGCTGTATTACAAAAAAAGCAAAAAAAATTATACTTCAGTTTGTACTTGGAAATACTTAGTTCTCTCTCTGGAAATGGACAGCATGTTTTCATTGTTAATCCTTTGGAATTATCTTGGACCATTGTATTGATCAGAGCAGCTAAGTCTTTCACAGTTGATCATCATTCAATATTGCTGTTACTGTACCTAGTTCTGCTCACTTCACTTTGCATCAGTTCATATAGATCTTGCCATGTTTTTTTTGAGAAACCCCTCTCATCTTTTCTAATAGGACAATAGTATTCCATCACTATCATATGCTACATCTTGTTCAGCCATTCCCCAATTGGTGAGCATCTTCTCAATTTCCAATTCTTTGTCACCACAAAAATACATTTCCTCTTTAACCACCTCACTCCTCATGAAGTCTGGCTTCTTCCCTTTTGTGACTGTATAAAACCTTGGAGTCTATGGACTTGGACCCACAAAATACATTCACGGTAGGCCATTTTTGCTCTATGCATTGGACGTTCTCCCTATTCTTGACTAATTCTCCTCATAACAACCCTATAAGAAACTGAGGCAGACAGAGATTGTGTGACTTGCCCAAGGTCACACAGCTAGTAAGTGTTTAAGGTTCAGTTGGCACTCAGGTCTTTCCAATTCCAGGCCCTGCACTCTATGCACTGAGCCACCAGTTGCCTAGGAACTCCTATGTTAATCAGTACTAGGGTTAGGTTGTGAGTGGCCGTTGAACCTCCAGCCTAGGCAGGCTAAGGAGACAGAATCTTCCCCCACCTCCAAAAGAAAATCAGTTTAAGTAAGATTAAAGTCATTTAGTAAGGGAATCCAGATCTATGATATGATTCATTGAACTTCTAGTGAAGACATCTTTTACCCAGCAGAATTCAATAATTGTTCTACAAATTACAGCCTTAAACAGTTGTCTGGGGGGCACTCACTCAGGGTCACACAACTAGTATTGATTTAAGGTGAGACATGAGTTCCTGTCTTCCTCACTCCAAGACTGGTCTTCTATCCACTATATCCAACTTGCTTGTTACTAAAGATTACTATATTACAGATCACCTCTATTACTATAACTAGGGAAAAATACTAAATTAGCTTGAAACATTTCAGATTATTTTTCTGCAAAAAGTGCGTGTGTATGTACATGTTTTCACATTTACATTGTAACAAGGATCGGGTTTTTTTAGGTCTGTTGTTCTCATCATCATTTGTGAGGTCTCTTGCCAAAAACATTCCCGGGCTGTAATTTTGAACTAAAAATATCAGGGTTTCTTAGGGTCACTTGAAGGAATGGAGTTAGGCTTCATAGGCTGAGTGTATTTTGTTTAATAATTTGCTTTTACCTGTGGAGCATGAATTTTTCTCAATACTTTGCTTACTATTTCAAACACAGTGCTCTCTACTTCAGATTTTTATGTATTTGTTTCTGTGTATATGCTATTTCTCCTCCTTAGAATGTATGCTGGTTGAGGGCCAGTACAATTTCATTTTTATCTGTGTGTATGCAAGTGCCTTGCATACAGCAGGCACTTAATAAATGCTTGCTGAATTGAATGAACCTTATCCTTCAGGGCTTATGATAAATGGAAGCAAAAAGATCACTGTCACAGAGAAAAATTTTGTAGGATTGGTTCTTTTGTAGTCATCCATTGGAATAGATGGCCATTGAGTTAGATTTTGTAACACTTGGGGATAGGGACCATGTTTGATATTTGTTCTTTGCCTTCTTCAAAGAACCCAGTCCAAAAATGAGCAAGAAGCAGTTGTGAAGTCAACACAAGTCAACCAAGCAAAAAGATATATTCCCTCCTGACTTGCTGGCTTATTTTCAGTTCCTTAGTTGGACCTATACTTTTCTGACATTAGGTTTTTAGAAATAAAGCTTCTGGCTTCCTCATTCTGACTGACTTTGATCATTGACCACCGGGAAAGGCCTGATCTTGGAAAGGATATGTCACTTCTCTGAGACTCCATTATCACTTCAGTAAAACAGAAAGTGGCTATCTCAGATGATTGAAATTCTTCAATTTCTGGGATTCTGTGACTTAAAACTCTTTATTTCAAGGGCTCCATTCAGAGACTTTTACTAGAACTGTGAAAAATCAAGACGTGCACATTTTTAAAGTAAAAGTCTTTTGTTTTTGTTTTTATGTGAATTCCTGATTTATTTTGAGGCCCTGAACCAGAAAGTCAGCTAAAACCACCATGCTCTCATTACTTCTGAAGGCATGGCAAATTGCTTTGGTTTTTGTAAGGATTCTGGAGAGACAAGGTAAGTTCTCAGGATCATTCATTTGCTTTTTCTTTAGGTAAATTTGATCTAAATGTGACAAATATTTGGAAATTAGATCTCTCTGGAAAGGAGCTAGGTAACTTGGCCCAAATCAGAGAGGATTCCTTTGCAAAAATGTTCATTTTTCCCCCTTCCCCCTTCTTGTCTGAATTGTGCAGATATCACAGCTTAACAACACAAGCTAATTATGACAAGTAAATATTCGCATACTCTGGGACTAAATGGCAATATTACACGTACAGGAACTGTCTCTTTAAAACTATAATGGGAGTTGGAAAAATATAGCCAGGATCCCATTATGAAAACAGCCTCTGTGCCGTCATCTGTTCTTTGATTTAGCCATTATAACAGTAAACTGTTGTGACCAAGAGCAGGAACACAAAGGGCAGCCTATGGGACAATTGAGACATGAGGTATGGGGCAGGAAAGCTAATGCTGAAAAGAGAGAGTCAAGTACAGATCTCTGTCTTATGGCAACTCAGGAAGAGGAAACTTGTTTTGTAACCACAATTGCCTCGTGTCTTACTTATACTAACAATGATCACCTGCAAATTCATTTGCTTTTATTAGTACAGGGCTCAGGGGGAGGGGAGGAGGAAACAAGACAAAGCAGCACTCAGCTTTTTCTTTTGCCATCCTTAAATTCAGCTCCTAGGCTGTTCTGACCAACTCTTCCCACTCCTGATCATGTGGGATGTTGGTATGTCAGCTGGTTTGAATTGCAGCTCCAACCTCCCTGTTTGTATTTTCTTCAGGTATTGCCCAAGTCCCTGGAAATCCTAAAACCACAGTACACAGAAAATAGCAATAAATTTTCTGATGTTGTGCAGAGAAGAGTTTTCAGAAGAGTAGATTCAATAATTGTCTTAAGGTACACTCAGTGTATTATGGATTTTGTGTTAAATATTCATCCTTGGATATTTTTTTTTGCTACCATGCCCTTTATTCAAGATGACTAATAAGTGAAAAAAAGGCTTTATTTTAGACTAGGTAGTTAAGAAATAAGCAATTGCACATCTAACTAGAGAAATCAGTAACATATCTTAGTATAGCCCAGTGGGAAGCACTGAAATCACAGGAACCTGATTCAAATCTCGCTACTAGTGCTTACTGCCTGTGTAAGTGAAGGCAAGCTTCTTAATTTCTCTGAGTCTCAGTTTCCCCCTCTGTAATGAGGAGGTTGAACTGAATGATCTTTTGTAAGGTCCCTTATATGATTCCCATGATCCCAGAAATACACAGTCATCCTTCAATCGAGATGGTTTATTGAGTACAATGAGAGTGATGTGTGTAAAGGAGGAGATATGGTCCCAAAAGCTTATAATTTAAAGAAAATACTGGATGAAGACTTGGAATATATACATAGTCTGCAGATGAAGGAGCACTTGGGAAAAGCCAGCATAGAATAGAGAAGTAGATTTCAGAAAAAATACAAGAGGCAAGAGAATAAGTATCCCAGGAATCAAGGATGGCAAGGCCCATCAGTTTCCATGGCTTGAATGATACCTTTATGTAAGTGACTCTTAAATGTATACATACTGCCTCAACCTCTCTTCTCTTCCATTCTCATGTTTCTATTTACTGGTTGTACATCTTCTCCTAAAGAGCAAATGCAACATGTCTAAAACAAAGCTCAACATATTTTCTATAAACCATCTCTAGATTTCTCTTCATAATTCCATAATTCATTCTCCCAATCATCCAGGCTCAAAACTTTGGAATCTTTTTCAACTCTTCTCTCTCCATCCTTACCCCTTTCAGGTGTCTCTCAGATTGATTCCTTTCTTTCCATTCCTACTGAAATCCCCTCCAGGTCTTCATTTCTTTTCAGCTTGACTATTGCAGTCTCTCCTCTGTCTAATCTATACTACATGCTCTATGTGATATTTTCAAATTCGCATTCCTACTTAGAATTCTGGCCATGTTACTCCCCTCCTCTAAAATCTGTATTGGCTGCCAGTTGCTTTACAAACAAGGTTCAGACTCCTTATGTAATTAGGCTTGTTATAAAATCGAAAGACCTTCGCAACCCAGGCCAAACTTGTATTACTCAGTATTGCCTGAGTGTGACCAGCAGCTGGTAGGATAGTCATACCTTTAATTTTTTCTTTCTTTTTAAAAAACATTTAATTTTTATTTTATTTTTTCTCAATTACATGAAAACAAAAATTTTTAACATTAGTTTTTTTTTAATTTTGAGTTCCAAATTCTCCCCCGCTCTTTACCACTCCTTGAGAAGGCAAGAAATTTAATATAGATTATAAATGTGCAGTCATGCAACACATTCCCATATTCACCATATCACAAAAGAAAACACAAAACATAAAAATCCAAATAAAATAAAGTTTTTAAAAAATATGCTTCAATCTGCATTCAGACTCCATCAATTCTTTTGCTGAAGATGGATAGCATTTTTCATCATGCTGAAAATAGCTAAGTCATTCACAGCTGATCATCATACAACATTGCAATTACTGTTTACAATATTCTCCTGGTTATGCTCATTTCATTTTGCATTAGTTCATGTAAGTCTTCCAATGTTTTCCTGAAAGAATCCTGCTCCTCATTTCCTATAGCATAATAGTATTCCATCACAATCATATACCACAACTTGTTCAGCCATTCCCTAATTGATGGGCATCTCCTCATTTTCCAATCCTTTGTCACCACAAAAAAGCTGCTATTAATATTTTTCTATTTGTAGGCCTTCTTCCTTTTACTTTGATCTCTTTGGAATACAGATTTAGCAGGGGTATTACTATGTCAAAGGGTATGCATAGTTTTATAGCCCTTTGGACATGGTTCCAAATTGCTTTCCAGAATAGTCAGATCAATTCACAACTCCACCAAAAGTGCATTAGCATCCCAATTTTTGCACATCCCCTCCAATATTTATCATTTTCCTTTTCTATCACATTAGCCAATCTGATAGGTGTAAGGTGGTACCTCAGTTAATTTGCATCTCTCTAATCAATAGTGATTTAGAGAATTTTTTTTTGTTTTTTTGACAGGGCAATTGGGGTTAAGTGACTTGCCCAAGGTCACACAGCTAGTACATGTGTCAAGTGTCTGAGGCCGGATTTGAACTCAGGTCCTCCTGACTCCAGGGCCGGCACTCTACTCACTGTGCCACCTAACTGCCCCTAGAGAATTTTTTCATATGGCTATAGATAGCTTTGATTTCTTCTTCTGAAAATTACCTGTTCATATGCTTTGACCATTTATCAATTGAGTAATGACTTATATTCTTATAGATTTGACTCAGTTCTATGTTTTTGAGAATGAGGCCTTTATCAAAGAGAGTTGCTATAAAATTTTTTTTTCCCAATTTCCCACTTTTCTACTAATCTTGGCCACATTTATTTTGTTTACAAAATTATCCATTTTATATTTCATAACATTCTCTATCTCTTGTTTGGTCATAATTTCATCCATTCTCCATAGATCTGACAAGTAAACTATTCCTTGCTCCCCTAATTTGCTTATGGCATCATCATTAAAATCTAAATCCTTTACCCATTTTGGCCATGTCTTGGTATCTGTGTTGATCTATACCTACTTTCTGTCATACTGTTTTCCAGTTTTTCCTAGCTGTTTTTGTCAAATAATGAGTTTTTGTCCCAAAAGCTTGGGTTTATCAAACACTAGATTACTATGATCATCTACTACTGTGTCTTGAGTACCAACTCTATTACGCTGATCCACCACTCTATTTTTTAGCCAGCACCAGATAGTTTTGATGATTAGAGATCTGGTATGGCTAGGCTACCTTGCTTCACTTTTTTTCATTAATTCCCTTGATATTCTTGGCCTTTTGTTCTTCCAGATGAATTTTATTATTTTTTTTCTAGCCCTGTAAAGTAAATTTTAAGTAGTTTGATTGGTATGGCCCTGAATAAGTAAATTAGCTTAGGTAGAATTGTCATTTTTATTATATTGGCACAGCCTACCCATGAGCAATTAATATTTCTCCATTAGTTTAGATCTGACTTTATTTGTGTGAAAAGTGTTTTATAATTCTGTTCATATAGTTTCTGGGTTTATCTTGGCAGGTAGACTCCCAAATATTTTATGTTGTCTACAGTTATTTTAAATGGAATTTCTCTTTCTATCTTTATCTGCTGAATTTTGTTGATGATTTATAGAAATGTTAATGAATTATGTGGGCTTATTTTGTATCTTGCAAATTTACTGAAGTTGTTAATTATTTCAACTAGTTTTTTAGCTGATTCTCCAGGATTCTCTAATAACATCGTGATATCATTTGCAAAGAATGATTGTTTTGTTTCCTTATTGCCTATTCTAATTTAATTTCTTCCCTTATTACTATTTCTAGGAACAATATTGAATAACAGTGGTGATAATGGGCATCTTTACTTTGCTCCTGATCTTATTGGAAAGGCTTCCAGCTTATCCCTGTTATAGAAAATGCTTGCTGATGGTTTTAAGTAGATACTACTTATCATTTTAAGGAAATCTCCATTTATTCCTGTGCTCTTTAGTGCTTTTAAAAGGACTGAGTGTTGTATTTTGTCAAAAGCTTTTTCTGCATTTATTGAAATAATCATATGATGTTTGTTGGTTTTGTTATTGATATGGTCCACTATGCTGATAGTTTTCCTAATATCGAACCAGCCCTGCATTCCTGATATAAATCCACCTGGTATGTGATCTTTGTGGTATATTGCTGTAATCTCCTTGCTAGAATTTTATTTAATTTTTTTGCATCAATATTCACTAGGGAAATTGGCTTATAGTTTTCTTTCTCTGCTTTTGATCTTCCTGGTTTATGTATCAGCACCACATTTGTGTCATAAAAGGAATTTGGTAGGATTCCTATTTAATCTTACTGATTCTCATGTGATTTCTCTTCCATCTTTATCTTTTTATGCTTTTTTATGCTTCTCTTGAGCTTTGTATTTGAAAGTCAAATTTCCTATTCAGTTCTGTTCTTTTCATCAGGAATGCTGGAAAGTCCTCTATTTCATTTTTCCTCTGGAGGATTATCCTCAATTTTATGGAATAGCTTATTCTTGGTTGTAATGCTAGCTCCTTTGCTTTCTGGAACATCATATACCAAGTCTTCCACTCCTTTAGTGTGGAAACTGCTAAATCTTGTGTGATCCTGACTGTGGCTCCATGACATTTGAATTATTTCTTTCTGGCTACTTGAAATATTTTCTCCTTGACCTGGGAGCTCTGGACTTTGACTAGTCTGTGCTCTGGTCTTTACCCAAAAAAGGGAGTAGACCCAGACGGCTCTGGAGGATAAAGTGAGGCTGGTGACTCTGCACAGCCCTCCTTCATTCAAATCAAAGTCAATTACAAGTCATGTCATTATCTCCCTGATGTCATGGTCCTCTTTGAGGATGAAGCACAAACTATACACATAAGTTCCCTTGTAGCCACCAGCACAAGCACTCCTTCTGGCTCTGGGACCATAATGACAAGTGCATCCCTCTCCTGCAGCCACAATCATCAGTGCTCTCCTCTGTCTTGGAATTGAGACCAGGGTCCCTATTTCCTGGTGTGCAATTACAAGCACTTCTTTCTTCCCTGGAGCCCAACCTGGGTCATTGCTTCCCTGAAGCCAAAAGAGCTATCTCTCCTTTTGGCTCTGGGACTACAACCCAGAAGTGTGTATGGGTAATGCAACAGGATCCTGAACACAGTTCCAGGAAAGGGTCCCCTGCGATCTCCTTCCAAACAGATTCTGACACCACCACCCCGCTCCGTGAACTGAGAGCTCCTGAAGTTGCTGCTGTAGCCAATGCAGCTGCCCCTAAGGTGCAGCCTGAACTGTGTTCTGGGTCCCATCATCACCCCAGTGAGATAGATCTTTCCAGCCAACTTCCTAAGTTGTCTTGGGCTGGTAAATTGTTTTATCCAACCTTTGGTTGGTTCTGCCCATCCAGAATTCTATTTTATTTTAGAATTATTTGGAGGGGAATTTGAGAGAGCTTAGCTGAGTACTTCTCTAATCCACCCTCTTAGATTGTGTCTAAATTTTTTTTTGTTGGAAATAAAGTGAACACTGTCCCTGAAGCCAGCTGCAATGATAGGCATGGCTTCTAAGATGTTAACAAGGTTCAGCTGATCAAGGATCAGCATGAATAGATAAAGTGTATGTAAGTCAAGGCTCTAATATGTATCTTCAAAGTCAAACCTAAAATCAAAAACAATATCCATATTAAGGGTAGTCAAGAATGGGGCCTCAGTACAGATAGATAAGACAGGTTAAGCTCCTGATCTGTGGAAAAGAATTAACAATGAATCAAAAGTATTTAGGGGGAAAATCCCTAAGGAAAGATAATAGATGGAGTAAAAAATCAAGTGTCTGGAAAGCTAACCAAGTTGTAGAAAGAAAATATATGGAGAGGAATCTAGGGAGTCACCATTGCCAGGTCTGATAATTTGGCTAGCTCATTGCCAAATATTTATTTGTACTAGGTTAGGCTGCCCATAGCCACATTATCTTCTCTTTCTGCCTAATATCCCATAGCTGGGCTAAGAGTAGTATCTTAGATCATCTGTTCCTTTTGGGCTTTGTCTTGGAGTTGCAGTTTTGTGGTAGTGTTCATGGGCTTCTTCAATAAATTCTAGACTTTAGGTGTTATGGGTAGGCCCCCAGTGGTAGCACCAAGACTAGGGAAGGTAATGGAGCTAGCAGCAACTGCATTAAGTTCCATTACAAGCATAGCAAAGCATGTTTTAGCTGAGATATTCCAGCATAAGGATGAATGTAATATGATGTGATAGACAACAAAGCTGACTACAATTGTTACCCTTTGCCAGGTATGAATATTGCAGAGCAAGATTTAGATACAGATAATCATCCAGGCCTTAGATGTAGCATAAGTATATTTTCTGGATTTTTGAGAAAATTTCCTTGCCTTGGGTGTATCTTTATGTCTTCCATAATCGTGGAAAGAACCAGAGTAGTAGTGTACTACCTGAATTTTCCTTCTTGCTTGGTCTCATATACTGTGGATATGCTTCTCGCATAGTTAATTTTCCAGTCCAGAAAATTTTGTGATTGTAAGGCCATCTTGAGACAGCACAAGCTGCATCCATCTCAGATGAAGTACTTGTCTATCTTTAGAAGCTCTAAGCAATGCCCTCTTTTCCTCAGGCTTATATCTCCTCCAGTCTACCATGTATTACCAGCAGTTCTAGAAACTCTAAGAAACCAAGATCACCCTGGCAACAAATTTCTCTAGGCCATTGATCATCATCACAGAAGAGCATGGATATAGCTGGTATAGTTCAGACTCCAGATATGCAAGATAGGGTAGGAACATAGCAAAAATTGAAGTGAATCCATAAGGAAACTGATATCTTTAGTCACCAGGCCATGGACTGATTTTCTTCTCTACTAGGCATGAGCCAATTTCCTGCTTAAGTTTCCTGAAGGATAGAATTACATGAAAGATGTTCCTTTGGGGTTTTGTCCTCTGTCTTGGAGTTTTAGTTTGGGGGAGTACTGTTGGTAGAATTCTTCCACATACTCTAGACCAGGCCTGCATAACCTGTGGCCATCCAGTGGCTTACGGCCCTTGGTCTACTTGCAGCATGCCATAAGATTTGCAGCAACCTCCGAAAAATGTGGAGGAATACATCCTTTGTATGTAGATGAAATTCTCTGGCATGCATCAAGGGCCCGAGGGCCAGACCTGGGCCCCAGGTTCTGCATCCTGCTTTAGACTTTAGGGGTTTATGGGTAAGCCTGCAGGATCAGCACCAAGGCTAGGGAAAGTAGCGGTACTGACAGCAACTATGTCAAGTGAAAGTGGGTTACAATCTTTTCAATGGACTACCCAGATATTATTGCTATCCTGAAAGGTTTCCCACAGCCAATAATATGGATTGCCTTTATTTCCCACCATGTCCTCCCACCAGTGTGCAGTCTTATCCATGTAGAAGGTGACTTGTAGGTCAGATTAGGCTGCCTCCCATGAGTAGTGAACTGGATCAACTGCCAGGGTGTCCATGTAGGCAGTGAGTAGAGAAAAAAATGGAGATGAAACCCATTTTTCATGTGAAATAGCATTGTAGGATCATAGATCTCGAGCTGTAAAGGATTTCGGAGGCCATCTAATCCAACCTGTCCTGCCTCCACCCATTTTAAAGATGAGGAAAGTGAAGCCCAGGGAGGTTAAATTGCTTGTCAAACCACACAGGTAGCAAACAATGGAGATGAGATTTGAACCCATGCCCTCTCCACTATATCACATTGCTCTCTATAGTAGGTTATGGATAGTTGAGGGAATGAGTTATAGACAAATTCTGTGAATGATGATTCCTGTCTTGGTGATGAAGGGTGCAACATCTTAACTACTACCACAAGGGGGAGTTTCTGCATTCAGTCTGCCTACCAGACGGAGGTAGGAGTATAGAGCTGATGAACCCTTATAATGAAGGCAGGGAATATGCCGGGGACCATGACTGGAAATGAGGTGAACAGGTAGATTGTGGAGTGGCACCATTGCTGGCATCAATGTGGCAGTGGGAATGAGAGGATAAGCCAATTGTTTCTGTGTCCATACGCTTTAGTGTCAAATGTACAGAAGTAGAGAAAGGAGATGTTGAGGAAGAAATAGAATTGATGATTTAATGAGTTAAGGGTGACAGAATTCTCACTAGTTAATGGACTCCAGGATAGTGGAAGCCAGAACTGAAATTATTCGTTTCTGTTCTTTTCTGTCTCCTTTCATATGACAGCAAAAATAATAGCCAGCACTTATATAGTGCCTATCTATGAATATGCCGGGCACTGTGCTAAGCATTTTGCAAATATAATCTCGTATGGTCTTCAAGACAACCCTGGGAGGTAGCTGCTATTATTATCCTTGTTTTACAGTTGAGGAAACTAAGGCAAGCAAAGGTTAAGTGACTTGCCCAAGATAAACACAGCTAGTAAGTGTCTGAGGTCAGATATGCTGTTAACTTGCTTTAAAATGATTCTGAATAAATTTCTATTAGGATAATTAGTCTTCCTTTCCTTTCTTGCAGATGACCTCCTGTAGCAGGAGTTTAAGACGGACAATGCCTGAGAATCTTCTAAAAAGGACTAAACCAATCTCCCCACCCAGCCTTTCTCGAGTGAATGGCTGGTCTCTGCCCCTCCACTCCTTCCAGCTCGTTGCTTGGACAGCCTACGTGTACTTGACCATTGTAGCGTTTGGATTGTTCATTCCCTTGCTGCCATATTTTTGGAGGAACATCACCTACATTGTATCCTTTTTGTCCATAATTTCAAAGGAGATCTGCCACTTTCTAATATGAAAGGGTGAGCTACCAATAGAGACACGAAAGAGAGTATTTTGAAATCAGGTTAGATATTCTTAGGCGAATACAAATCACATTCAAAGAGATATGGTTTTCATAGGCTTTGGAAGCCACCTCTCTAGGAGTTGGAGATTTTTTTTTCAAAATTTAAAAAAAAACCTGTATTTATGTTTTGGGGGTTTTTTTTACATCACCTTTGTTTCCAAACATGTATTCCTTTTCCAACTTAACAAGCTATCTTTTTTAACAATATTTTAAAAAATAAATAGAAAGAAAAAAGCAATTCAGGAAAACCAACCAATATATCAATTGAGTTTGACAATATATGCAGTGCTCCAAAACTCTTCAAAGAAGGGAGGAACTTACATTTCCTAAACTCCTCTCTAGGGCCAAGCTCATTCATTATAATTACACAGTGTTCAGGTTCATGTCTTTCATTCTTTCTATTTACATTGTTATATTCATTAACTATATTGTTTTCCTGGTTCTGCTTACCTTATTCTGCTTCAGTTAATTGATCTTCCTGTGTTTCTCTGAATTCTTTACATTTATTTCTTATGACACATTAACATTTCATTTCATTCGCGTATCATATTTTGTTTACTTATTCCTCACCGATGGGTATCTATTTTTTCCTAGTAACATGTTGTTACCAAAACAAAGTGCTGCTATGAATGTTTTGGTGCATATGGGACCTCTCTTTCTATTTTTGGTGTTCTTGGGGTAATTGCTTAGTAATAGGCTCTCTGGATATGGATAATAGCTCTAGAACTGGAAGGGACCTCAGAAGCTATCGAATTCAATACCTTTATTTTACAGATGAGGAAACTGAGGCCCAGGAAGTTTAGGTGACTTGCCCAAGGTCACAGTGGTAGCAAACATCAGAGATCAAATTTGAACCCAGGCTCTTTGCTTCTAGAGTCAATGTTCTTTCCTGTTTATCATGCCTCCATCAGAGAACATTTTAGTCACTTCTTAAAAATAATTTACTTTCCAGAATAATTGAGACATTTCATAGTTCCATCAATAATTTATTACTTAGGTTATCTTTCCACAGCTCTTCTAATTTTGACATTTTAACTAAGATGTCAATTCTCAGTGTATGAGATGAAACATTAGAGTTGTATCCTGAAATTTCCCTTCCCACTTAATCCTACTGCTGGAAATTGAAGGAAATTTCAGGATAGAATGGAACAGGACAGAGACTAAGCCCTTGACTTTGAGTGTCCTTGATGTCAAATGAAGAAGGTTACAAGAAGAGTAGAAGACACATGTTGGATTCCCAGCTCTGTTATTTATTTAATGCCTGAGTAATAATGACTTGAATGGCCACATCATTTTATCTCTCTTGGTTCAGTTTTCTTACCTGTAAGGAATTAGAAGAGTGGTATCCAAACTGCTTTTTCTCCTGCATTTGTTTATGAGTTATTTTATACTCTAGAATGATAATGTCAAACTCAGATAGAAGTGGGGGCCAGTAAACTATACATAAAGATCCCTGAAGACTGCATTATTGACTTAGAAAACTACTTCTTAACATAATTTATGTTCCATGTATTTTTATTTATTTTGTTAAATATTTACCTATTCCATTTTAATCTGGTTTGAGCCAGAAACCAAAGATTTGCAGTTCATAATGTGCCCTACAGGCCTCATGCTTGATACCTGTGTCATGTCCACTGGTCAGTTTTTGTAAGGGTACTGTATGAAGCTCAGAAATATGTATGCTCCCTTCTATTCAATTCAATAATAAGAGGTCAATAATTAGATATTTACATTTCTAAAATTCTATTATTTGTTAATTTAGTTCTTGTTTATATTTTTATGGGATTTATCTAGTTCTGAAAAGGAGCACTTCCAAGTCCTCATCTATTATAGTTTCATCAAACATCTTTCTTTGCAATTCAATTAGTTTTTCTTTTAAGCGTTTAGATACTCTGTCTTTCAATGTATGTAAATACTGATATTATTTTATTATCTATGGTACCTTTAAGTAATTTTTTTCTGCTTATTTGGATTCTCCTATGACTTAATAAATTAATTCCCATTCTTCAGTTTAACCCTATATTATTCTTTATGTTTCAAATGTGTTCCTTATAAACAACATATTTTTGGATTCTATTTCCTAATTCATTCTGCTATCTACTTCTGTTACATGAGTGAATTCATCCCATTCACATTTATAGTTAAGATAATTATGTTTTCCCTATATCATACTTAACTTTTTTTCTCTCACTCCCTCCAACCTTCTTTTTACAAACAGAAAAAAGTGTAGAAAGAACTGAAATAGGGTCATACTACTTATCTATAGGCGGAGTGGATTGATTCTACTCTTTCGCCTTCCTTTTCATTACTCAGCCCTTACTTGAATTACTGGTTCTTGTACTTTGTTTCTCTTTTTTAAATCTCCCCTTGATGATGTGTTGGTAAGCAAAATGAACTCTTAGCACTCAGTTCAACCAAGTGCCCTTGAAGAGTTTGGCTTTTGTTTCCTTTGATTAATTCAGTGTATTTCATTGAGTCTTACTAGGTGCTAAGCCCCAGGCCCAAACCCCTATTAGGTGCTAAGCCTATGTAGGTGGGAAGCTCCCGGGGTACTAAGGGGAAGTGCTAACTCAAGAGCCAATCATAGGAGCCTAAGTTCTAGTCATTCAGATGACATTTGATGATGTCTGGAACAGTATAAGAAGAGGAGACAGAGCCATTTGCGCAGGGGCTCTCACTCTTGGTGGCGTGGAGACTCCAGGCAGCTGTAGCTAAGAGCCCTCCAGCTCATAAACCCGGATGCTGGGACTTTGTTAAACTCTGGTAACTATGTATTGGGATTTGAATCAGACAAGGTCTGTCTGTCGCTTTGTACTTTGTTTGTATTTTGCTCTGAAGTTCAGAGTGCTGGCTTTTTCCCCTGAGCTGAGTGAGTGATATTTGTATGTTGGACTAAAGCAAAATTGTCAATCCCTTAATGTTGCTTTCCTTAGTAAAGCAGATCTAAAGAGCTTTTGCAGCATGCTGGTAGTGTGCTTGTTGTTGGGCTTGTGTTGGTCTTTCAGCCCCCCCACAACAGCTGCTAGCCGGATTGTTGAAACAGATGATCAGCCACCTGGCTCGTGGGTGTTCTCTCCACATTTCTGACCCTCCTCTTAAATTAATTTTTCCTACTCCCTGTCCCTGCCCATTTCCCTGTTGAATTTCATGTATTTCTATTCCATATTCTCTGTGTGTATTATCAACTCTCCTTTAACCAGTTCAGTTAAGAGTGAGATTCATGAGGTGTTCACTGTCCCCCAACTCCCAATTCCAAATTTTTATAGACTTCTATGAGAAACAATGAGTTCTTCCCTCTTGTTTCCCATTTCTCTCCTAGCATGCTCCTTTTCCTTATCTTTTCTTTTCTTTCCTAAAACCAGCAAAACAGAACAAAATGGCCCCCACATCCTGCGTTTGTCTTTTTGAAATTCTGGTTTTCTAAGCTCTGAGGGGCCTTTTAGTATGTAATCATCCCCAAAAGGTTCTCTTTAAGGATAGCTGATAGGTTCTTCCTTTTCTGGGTAAAGAAAATTAGGTATTGCTCCTTCCCATAGCACCTCTCTACCTTTGAAAACGCAGTGAAGAGAATAGAGCACTTAGAGTCTGAAGAAATGGCTTTGACATTTACTAATTGTGTGACTTCTGGAGGCAAAATCACTTAGCCACTCTGAAAGTTTTCTTACTTTTAAAATGAGGCCTATGGTAGTTTTATCACCTACCTTATAGGGAGGGCAGCTAGGTGGCATAGTGGATAGAGTGCCAGGCCTGAAGTCAGGAAGACTCATTTTCCTGAGTTCAAATCTGATCTCTGACCCTTATTAGCTGTGTGACCCTGGACAAGTCATTTAACCCTGTTTGCCTCAGTTTCCCCATCTGTAAAATGAGTTGGAAGAGGAAATGACAAACTATTCCAGTATCTTTGCCAAGAAAACCCCAAATGGGATCATGACGAGTCAGACACAACTGAAAAGTGACTAAACAACAAATCATATAGAGTTGTTATAAGAAAAGTACTTTGAAAACCTTAAAACACTAGAGAGAGAAATACAAGGAGACCATTTTTTGTGTGCTTTTTGTTTGTTTTTTTGTTTTTTGTTGGATTTTTTTTATTTTGTTTTTTGTATCATGGATGGGGTTAGCCTTGGGGCAAAACTGGGTCATAGGTGAGGTTTTGCTATCCAACAATGGACCATTTATAAGTAGGTGATCTCCAGACTACATGTGCCCCCAGGTCTAAGGTTCTCAGGCATCAGGTTGGTAGGGTCTGACCTTGCAGCTATGGTTCAGAACTTCTGTTGTCATCAGTGATATGGGATCCAGGTGGAGCATCCCTACTGAGATTCAGGGAGAAGTGTTCTGACACTCTGAGCAGCACCTGGGAGACATTTTTTTTTCTAGAAATAATGGTAGTTAGTTGGAGTTGAAACAGTACTCTAGTAAAAACTTGAGTATCCTATACCTTCAAAGAATAAGTCACTCTGGATAATGTATTTTTGCAGATAGCTGAGGATAATCCTTAAAGTGCCAGAACTTTAAATACATTTACTGTTACAGGAAACTTTTCTAAAAAGTACTATGTACTTCCCTGTTTTCTTATACCAGGCTTATCAAAGATTATTTAAGCAATTCTTCTTCTTACTGACTCAGAGTCACCATCATGATCAACGGTAATTGTGGTATGTCTTGGGTGTAGCTGTGGGTTCTGATGCAGATACAGTTGTAGATGGGGATGGTTTTTGAACATAGAGAAAAGTCCAAAAATGACACCTAAACTTGTTTTCTTGGGGAAAGTCCCCAATGATTTTGATTTTATAGTCATTTGACTCTTTCTCACAAAGATGAAGTAAAGTAGAGGTTGGATGAGATGTCTTCTAAGGTCTCTTCCATCTCTGTGTTTCTATGATTCCATAAGAATGCATAATCTAGCCATGAGCTGCAGAATTAGCACACAAAAGGCTAAAGCAGCCTTCTTCCAAATGGTTTTCTCTCTCCCCAAAAGTTCTTCTTCATCTGCCCTGTCCTAGACTTGTGATTCTTTGTTCAAAATATTATTTATGATTTCTACATCACCCCCATGGCAAATGACAGCATCTCTTTTTCAGCTTACACCTATTCATATCTCATTTCTACTTGATTGTTGACAGAGTTTGAAGGAGTGTTCTTCACTCTTAAAGGAATTTATTCCCAAGAATGAGTCTGGTTTGGGGATGATTTATTCCATAGCCTACAAAGTCTTCATCATCATGAAATATCTCTGCAGACATAACACCCCTCCCCCAGATCCTTTCTCTTAATGTTCTTTGGAGTTTTTTTACTGAGAACCAGTCACACAAATCAGTCTAGGGTGCTCAAAATTTGGCCAGTGCATCATATGGCGCTGCTCCATGTCTTCAGATGACAGCCTCTACAAAGAATTTGAGCAGTTGCCTTTTCTTAGCCAAGAAGTGAATTCGTGTTATACTGATCCATCAACATTGTCCTGTATTACCTTTTTCAGATCATATACAGATAAGAATTTTCTCATTTCTCATTTAATAATTCTCGTTTGCAATACCTTCTTATACGCTTCTGTCCTTTTCCTTCTGCTTGAGTAACCATCAGAATGGATGACATAGAGGGAGCCTACCCCACACCTAGATCTGTTGTGACTTGTGTATAACAGGCTACAATGCTCTAGCACATTAAGAGAGTTTCCCACAGTAAAATACACAATGAATTCCCTGTCCCAACTGAACCAGGGTGGTTGTTGTACTGCCAGCAATAGTACACGGGACCCTGATGCCTTCATGTCTTCTTGAGGTTTATAAGAAGCATTTCCTTTGGTTTTGGTGTTGTACCCTGAGGGCCAGGGGCCCTTTCCATCTGACTTTGCATGTGTATTTTCTCTTCATTAGAAGGTGAGGTCCTTGAGAGCAGGGACTTGTCTTACTTTTCAATGTGTATCCCAGTACTTGGCACAATGCTTTTGTACCTAGTAAGTGCTTAATAAACACTTTGTTCATAATACAGATAGCTATGTCTCCTCCCCTCCCTCCCCCCAACCAAGAGATGTTTTATGTCATGAAGGACATCACCTTTAAATGGTACAATGCTGGTCTAATCCAGCTTTCCCCCTTTTTTTTTAGCATATGGTTCTTTGCTGTCATAGAGCTTTAAAAAGAGAAACTTTGAGGGAGGAGAGGAGAGGGAAGTTCCGCTTCAGTGGCTCCAGCCCTTCTGGACTCCTGAGGGTTTTGCAAGGCTAAATTCGGGAGAGTTAAGGTTTACAGTTTTAGTAGAATACTTCAAGCATGAGTTAAATAGGCCGCTGTGGACCAGCCTAAGAACATAACCACCATTTAGAATATTATTCCTATGAGGAAATGCCTTCTGGTTACAAACAACTTAGGGAAGAGCTTTTGGAATACAACCTGCTAGTGAACTAGATGACTGTCTGGAACAGTGGATTCGAGGCCAGAGTAAACCACCCTATTCCCCCATGATGCTGAGAACATGACGTCTCTGTCTTACCTTCTCTGGAGCTGTACACCATGTTGTTTCTAAGGAAATGATTGATGTTTATCTGAACAGCTTCAAATTTGAATTGGACTTCAGCTTATGAAAATAATGCTATTGTTAGCCATGAACAACTATAAACATCTAGAGTCTACTGAGCAATTAGGAGAATACAGAGTGTCCCAAAAGTCTTAGTGTGGGTTTAAGTTGTGAAGCTGTAGATGAAAGCTGACAATCCTTTGCTTCAAGACACTTAACTGCTAATAGAGCAGAAGCACTTTGACCAAGTGGATGTTACCCTGGCCAGAACTGTAGCCCTGAATTTAATTGTTAACTCCTCTGCAACACTGCCCTTTGGTCTGATTTTATATTTAGCAGTGTTTTGGGTTATGTTCCCTTTTGGGGGAGGGTCTTTTAAAGGATGAGACAAGGATAATAAAATAGCTCACAGTGTCTTAAAGTTGGACAGGACCTTAGAAGGCATCTAGACTATTTTCCTACCCCATGCATGAATCCTCTCTCCAATATCCCAGATTTGGAACAGCGAGCTTCTTGATTTCATGATGTAGCCTGGTCCAGTGATGGACAGCTCTTAACAGAAGGAAAGGTCTTCCTTCTGCTGAGCTGAATCCTGCCCTCCAGAACAATGCAGAGTAAGTCAAATCCTTCTCTGTTGGCTATCATGTTTCCTCTTGTTCTGCTCTTACATAATGAGAACCAGATAATAATCATTGTCATAAATACTGGTTAAGCCACATTTTGACAATTGAGAGGCACTTGGCTCATAACACCTTTAATTTCTACTAGCCAGACATATTTGTAGGATGCCATGGCAACTCCTTGATTTCACATACATAAGTCCCTCCTGCTTTTCTACCTCTGACCCTCCTGGAAGAGCCATTTACTCTTATTCTCTCACCCACTTTCAACTTCCATTGTTTCTAATAGCAGATAACCCTTTGCTTCCATGGCCGCTGCCTTGTAGCCACAACGGACCTGAAGTATGCTCAGGAGCAATGAGCCTGGGTCCAAGCCACTGTTCTTCAAACATTTAGTTGCCTACTATCTATCAGGCTGTCAATGAATTGGCAAACACTGCCTCCATACAAGGCACTCTGCTAGGGTGCAGGGAAAAGGAGATACATAAGGTGCATGCCCTGCCTTCCAGAAGTAGGTCATAGCTTTCTTTTTTCCTTAAATAGTTATTAGAATGAGGCAGCTAATCCAGGTGGTGTACTGGATATCATTCTGGACTTGGAGTCAGGAAGACCTGAATTCAAATCCAGCCTCAGATACTTACTGGCTATGTGGCCTCGAGAAAATCACTTAACCTCTCTCTGCCTCAGTCGTCTTATCTGTAAAATGAAGGATAACAATAGTACTTACCTCACACTGTTATTTTGAGGATCAAATGAGATATTTGTAAAGTGTTCTGCAAACCTTAAAACTTTATATGAATGTTAGCTATCATCATCATCATCATCCTCTTTATTATTATCATTATTACTAATAGAATTACCACTCTATAGTATTCTATAAATTCTACTGTATTCTATACAGCTAGATAGTACAGTGGATAGAATGCCGGGCCTGGAATCAGGAAGACCTGAGTTCAAATCTGGCCTCAGACAAATTAGCTGTGTGACCCTGGACAAGTCACTTAACCTTGTTTGCCTCAGTTTCTTCATCTGTACAATGAGTTGGAGAAGGGAATGGCAAACTACTCCAGTATCTCTGCCAAGAAAACTCCAAATAGGGTCACAAAGTCAGACACGATTAAAAATGACTCAACAACAACAAATGTACTCTTCCACTCCTATCAATTTCCCACAGAGAGGGAACATGCCAACCTACTTTCCCTAGCTTGCTCTGTAATAAGGATACAGGACAGAATCAATCTCATAGAATCCAGTTTGAATACCAAGAATCTGGAAGTTACAAGTCTTGAGAGAAACAGCTGTGACCACTAAGGCAGAACTGCTAAAGCACAGGAAAGACAAGGGGCTCCAAACTAATTCTGATTGCTACTGGACCCCTCCTCTTCTAGGAAAATGAATTGGAGCATGCTGAGTCCCACACGAAGTGATCCTGACATTAATATAATCATGGCTGTCTAGTGCCTCTGATTCCAAGGCATTTTTCTGGGCACTGAGGATATTAAAAAACATTAAATACAACTCCTGCCCTCAATGAACTTACACTCTGCTTCAGGACATAGAAGGTACTCATCAAAAAAAAAAATAACATTGTAAGGTATTATATGTTAAACACATAATGTTTACGTGTTTATGTTAACACAATATTATAGACAATAAGAGCTTTCAAGGAAGAAAAATTACTAAGGCCACTAAAGAAAGAAGAGTTGGATTTTATGTGGTAATGGTAAAAGTACTGAACTTAGAGCAAAGACTTTGGCTTAAATCCCAAATCTAACAGTACGAAACTGTGTGCTACAGGGAAAAGAGCACTGGCTCTGGAATCAAGACCTGGATTCAAATCCTGCCGCTGATGCTTGTGACCTATATGATCTCTAACAATTTCTGAGACTCCATCTGCAAAATGAGGAGGTTGTGCTTGATGGTCTCTAAGGTCTCTTCCTGCTCAAATACTATGATCCTAATCATCATTGTGCAGCATTGGGGATAAGCCACTTAGCTTCTCTGAGACTGCTTCTTCATGTATAAAATGGAGGGTGAGGATGATGAAAGTTGTGCTTCCTATCTCACAGAGTTGCTATGATAAAAGCATTTGAAGACTTTAAAAATGCTATATAAATCCGAGGTTGCTTTTGGCTTTTTTGTTTTGTTTTGTTTTTAACAAGCTGGATCTTGAAAGAAAAGCAGGACGCAATCACATTGGAAGAAGTAAGGGTATTTTTAGGCGGGGGAAACAGTAAGAGAAAAGTCTCAGGAGCGGGAAAGTGGATTGCCATACTTAGGGGGATAAAATAAGCCTGGTGGAAGTAGAGATTTCATGTAGGGGAATAGTGAGAGAGATAATACTGGAGTCTTAGGTAGGTTTGAGGAGATTTGATTGAGGAAAGTCTTATTTATCAGGCTGAGAAGTTCAGGCTTTATCCTGTAGTCACTAGGGAGTCATTATAAGTTTTTGAGCAGGTGGGGTGGGGCGGAGGGAGTTGGGGAGATACGTGTGTAAAGTGTTATTTTAAGAAGAATAATCTAGCAGTGGCACAGGATAAATTCAAGGCATGAGGACTTGTTTTTAACCAAGGTCAATCCCTCTCTTTGTGCCTTTCATCCTTCTCTTTCTAATCCTTAATTTGTCTTTACTCACTGTCCCTTCTTCACTACTTATAAACATTCCCAGGTCTCCAAAATCTTTAAAAAAAAACCTTTCATTTAATCTTACTATCTCTACTTTCATATAATATTGTATAATATATGTAACATGTTATATGTATATTATAAGGTTATGTACATTTATGCAATATAGAATATAGTATATAATATACACATATGTAATACTTGTATAACACATCCTCTCTCTTCTTTTTTAGTCTATTATATATTTATCTTTTTTTAAATTTTCATTTCCAAATTCTTTCCTTGCCACCAGCCGCTCTTCTACCCATTGAAAAGGCAAGCAATATGATATGAATTATATATGTGAAATCATGAAAAACATATTTCCTTATTAGCTATGCCACCCAAAAATGTCTAGAAAAATAGAGAAAATTATTCTTCTATTTGTACTCAGAGTTCACCAATTTTCTCTCTGGAGGTGGATAGCATTTTTTACCATGAGTCCTTCAGTTTTGGATCATTGTATTGATCAGAGGAGCTAAATCTTTTGCAGTTGATCATCATTATAAAATTTCAGTTGCTGTGTACAATGATCTCCTAGTTCTGTTCACTTCACTTTGCATCAGTTCATATAGATCTTCCCAGGTTTTTCTGAAATCAATCCTCTCATAGTACAACATTCATATAGTACAGTATTCCATATAGTACAATATTCCATATAATAGTATTCCATCATAATCATATACCACAACTTGTTCAGCCATTCCCCAATTGGTGGGCAACCCCGCAATTTCCAATCCTTTGCCACATCAAAAAAAGCCACTATAAATACTTTTGTACACAGGTCCTTTTCTTCTTTCTTTGATCTCTTTAGGATACAGACCTAGTAGTGGTATTACTGAATCAAAGGATATGCATAGCTTTATAACTCTGTGGGCATAGTTCCAAATTGTCTCCATAATACATGGACCAGTTCATGACTCTACTAACAATTCATTAGTGTACCTATTTTCCCATATTCCCTCTCACATTTGTAATTTCTGATAGGCGTGAAGTAGTACCTTACAGTTGGTTTAATTTGCCTTTAATCAATAGTGATTTGAAGCAATTTTTCATATAACTATAGATAGCTTTGATTTCTTCTTCTGAAAACTGCTAGTTCATAGCATTTGACCATTTATCAATTGGGGAATGATTCTTATTTTTATAAATTTGACTCAGTTCCCTATAATTGAGAAATGAGAATTTACCAGAGAAGCTTGCTGTAATTTTTTTATGTTACCTCATTGTCTATAGTACCTTTTAGTAAATGTAATTTCCCAGGTTATCTCTTTTAACTAGGCCTGTTTTTGCTTTTGTTTTGTCTGAAATCATGATTTCTAACCTTGTCTTTTTCATTTCACCTGAAACACAACAGATTCTGCTTCAGCCCCATATTTTAACTCTGCATTTGTCTTTCTGTTTCAAGTGTGCTCTTCTAAACAACATATTTTTGGATTTCAGTTTCTAATCCATTATGCTATCTGCTTCTGTTTTATGGGTGAGTTCATCCCATTAACATGCACAGTTATGATTACTAACTATATATTTCCCTATATTCTATTTTCCTCTGTTTATCTTTCTTTTTCTCTTTTTAACCTTTCCCTCCTCTAAAGTTTGTTTTGCTTTTGACTATTGTCTCCCTTTTATTACCCCTCCCCCCTTTCTGTTATCCCCTTTCCCTCCTTCTCTGTTGGATAAGATGGATTTCTATTCCCATCTTCACTCTTCCCAATTTGAACCAATTCTGATGAGAGTGAGGTTCAAGTGTTGCTTGCCACCCCCACATCCATTTCCCCTCCAACATAAAACTTCTTCCTTGTATGCCTCTTTTATATGAGATAACTTCCTCCATTCTTTCCTTTTCCCTCTCCCCAGTGCATTCCTCTTTCTCACCTCTTCTCTTTTTTTTGAGATCATCCAAACATTATCTACTCATACCCATGCCCTTTGTCTGTGCAGACTCCTTCTAACCACCCTAAAAATAATAAAGTTATTAGGTGTTACATGTATCATCTTCCTATAAAAGAATGCAAACTTTTTAACCTTATTGAGTCCCTTTTGATTTTTTCTTCATGCTTATCTTTTTGTGCTTCTCTTGAGTCTTATGTTTGAATATCAAATTTTCTGTTCAGTTTTGTTTTTTTTTTCATCAAGAATGAAAGTCCTCCATTTAATCAAATATCTATTTTTTTCCCTGAAGGATTATACTTAGTTTTGCTGGGTAGGTAATTGTTGATTGTAGTCCTAGCTCTTTTGCCTTCAAGAATGTCATATTTCAAGCCCTCCACTCCTTAAATGTGGAAGCTGCTAAATCTTGTGTAATCTTGACTGTGGCTATACAATATTTGAATTGCTTCTTTCTATCTGCTTGAAATATTTTCTCTTTGACAAGGGAGCTCTGGTATTTGGCTATAATATTCCTAGGAGTTTTCATTTTGGGATTTCTTTCAGGAGGTGATCAATGAGTTCTTTCAATTTCTATTTTACCCTCTGGATCTAAGATATTGGGGCAGTTTTTCTTCATAATTTCTTGAAATATGATATCTAGAATCTTTTTTTTGATCATGGCTTTCGGGTTGTCCAATATTTCTTAAATCATCCCTTCTGAATCTATTTTCCGGGTCAGTTGTTTTTCCAATGAGATATTCCATATTTTCTTCTATTTTCTCATTCTTCTGACTTTGTTTTATTTTTTTCTTGATGTCTCATGGGGTTATTAGCTTCTGTTTGCTCAATTCTAACTTTTAAAGAATTATTTTATTCAGTGAGCTTTTGTACCTCTTTTTTTTCATTTGACCTATTCTGCTTTCTAAGTTCTTTGGTGAATTTTTGTGCCTCTTTCATTTAGCCAATTTTGTTTTTTAAAGTGTTATTTTTATTCAGTATTTTTGGCATCTCTTTTACTAAGATGTTAATTTCCTCTTTGTACTTTTCTTGTATCACTCTCATTTCTTTTTTCTTTTTCCTATTTTTAAAGAATTTTTCTCTTTCTTTAACTCTTCTAGGAATTCTTGTTGGGCTTGCATCAAATTAGCATTTTCTCTGAGGCTTTGCTTGTATTTTTTTTCACTTTAGTGTCTTTGAGTTTGTGTTCTGGTCTTCTCTTCCACAATAGTAGCTTTTTATGGTCAAGCTCTTTTTTTGTTGTTGTTTGCTCATCTTCCAAGCCTATCTCTTGCCTTCTAACTTAATGTTAAAGTTGGTTTCTGTTCACCTGGGGGTAGGGAGACACTGTACCAAGCTTCATGCTTTTTTTCACTTCACCATTTTCAGAGCTAGGTCTGGGGGTCTACAAGATTTCAGTGCTTCTAAGGCGGTATGATCCAGGGAGAGGTGTGGTCACTGCTCTCTTGGTTTGCATTCTGGTCTTTACCTAGGAAGGGCTCCTGTGCCCTTACAGTCTGGCTCCTATAGCAGCAAGCATTAATGCTCTTCTCTGCCTTAGAACTGCAGCCAGAGTCTCTGCTCCCTTGTGACTGACTACAAGTGCTCCTTTCCACTCTAGAACTTCAACCTAGAACTGCGTCTAGGCAATTGAGGGGCAAATCAGTGCCAAGTCCTATACCCAGTGCCAACACAGGGGACCCCTGTAATCTCTTTCTGACCAGTTGTCTGATCCCTTTCTCATCCCTAGGCCTTCTCCAGAAGCTGCTACTGCCACTTACGCAGGCACTTCCAAGGCATGCTGCTGGTGCTGCCCTCTTTGTGTGCCCTAGGCTGGGGCCACCCCAGTGTCATAGACCTCCCCTTGTCTGAGGTTGCAAAAATGTCTCACTCTGGCCTTTTGTTGGATTTGAGGCATTATTTTAAAGTCGTTTGGAGAGGAATGTTAGGAGAGTCCAGGTAGGTTGCTGCCTCTATTCAGCCATCTTTGGCTCCCTCCCTCACTTTTAGACCCCCTGCAATTTGGCTTCCAACACCGTCACTCAACTGAAACTGCCCTCACCAAAGTCTCAATGACTGCTTAATTTCCAAATCCAATACCTCTTTTTCAGTTCTCACCCTCCTTGACCCCTCTGCAGTGTTTGACACCATTGGCCACGCCTTCCTCTTGGATTCTCTCTCCTTCTGGGTTTTTCATGCCACTACTCTGGCCTAATATTCCTACTTTTCTGACCACTCCTCTGTTTTCTTTGTTACTGTTCGGTCATTTTTCAGTCATGTCCAACTCTTCGTGACCCCATTTGGGGTTTTCTTGGCAAAGACACTGGAGTGGTTTTCCATTTCCTTCTCCAGCTCATTTTACAAATGAGAAAATTGAGGCAAACAGGGTTAAATGACTTGCCCAGGGTCACACAGTTAGTTAGTGTCTGAGGCCAGATTTAAGTGCTGAAAGATAAGTCTTCCTAACTCCAGATCTGGTGCTCTATTCACTGTACCACCTAGCTGCCCTTCAGTTTTCTTTGTTGGATCATTATTCATGTGCTGTTCCACATGCACAGGGATGCCCTCAAGGATCTGTCTTGGCTGCATTCTCTTTTCTCTTTATATTCTCTAGGTGGTCTTGTCAGCCTACATTGGTGTAATGATCTCTATGCAGTTAACTCCCAAATATACAGGTACATCTAAATCCATATCTACATTTATGTATATCTATATCTATACATATCTATCTATCTATCTATCTATCTATCTATCTATCTATCTATCTATCTATATCTTGTATTCTTTCTCTCCTTTGTTCCAGTCCTATATTACCATCTCTACCTAGATGTCACAGAGTCATATTAAACTCAACATGACTCAAACAGAAGTTATTGCTGTATATTTTCTACGAAACGTGCCCCTTTTTCTAACTTCTTAATTTCTATTGAGTATACCACCATCTTTCTGGTCACTCAGGTTCACAATCTCAGAATCATACTCAACTGTTCCTTCACACCATGTACAGTTATTTGTCTAATCATGTTGGGTTTACCTTCACAGCATTTCTCACATACTATCCGGGTTTATAAACTCCATGTAGACTTCTCACTCTTGCGTACACCACATATCTAATCAGTTGCTAACTTTTCTCATTTCCACCTCCACATTGCTAGTTTCTGTCTCCTCTTCATCTACATGGCCAACACCCTCATTCACACCTTAATCATCTCCTTCCTGGAGCTACCATCAGGGCCTTCTAATTGGTCTCCATATCACACTTCTCCCTTCTCCAATACATCCTCTATAGAAGTGCCAAATAGATATTTCTGTAGCTCAGGTCTAATCATGTCACTCTTCCGGGCAAGAAACTTCAGTGGCTTTCTATTGTCCGTAGGATAAATTACAAACTCCTCTACTTGCCGTTAAAAAACTTTTTATAGAGCACTGGCCCTGGATTCAGAAGGACCTGAGTTCAAATCCAGACTCACACACTTGACCCTTATTAGCGATATGACCTGGGCAAGTCACTTAACCCCAATTGCCTCACCAAAAAAAACAAACAAAAAATCTTTTTATAACATAAATCATTCCAGACTTTTTCCTATTGGTCTCACTTTCCTCTCCCCCAACATGTGTGCATGTACACACAGACACACATATCCTCTATTTTCCAGCCAAACTGGCCTACTTCCTATTTTGTGTGTATACACAAATATTGCATCCTCTACTTCTTGTCTTTACACAGCTTCTTGCTAAGGCCTAAAATGTCTCACCTTCTCACCTCAACCCTTTGCAATTCTTTGCTCCGTTCAAAGTCTAGTTTAAATGTCATCTACTATAAGAGGGCTTTCCTGAATGTCTCCACACCCCCATCCCCACCCCTGACCCCAGCTGTCATATGTTTTCTATGCATAAATTATGTTTACTTATTTGAATGTGTTGTCTTTTCCCTTGCCCTCTCCTCCAAGTAGAATGCATACTTTAGGCACTCAAAAATGCTTGTTGAATTGAATCAAAATCAGGGATACCAGTTAGGAGACAACAGCCATAGCTCAGGAGTGAGGTAATGAGGTCAGTGGTGATCACTGGATGGATTTAAGAGTCCAATGTTCTGCCTGACACCTTGGAAGTTAGGACTTCTATCTCTGTTTCTGGGAGGGCATGACTGTAAGAGCTCAGCTAGGTAAGAGCCCAACCAGAGCCCAGTAGTAAAACATAGACTCCTCTATTTTGGTATTTTAAACCTGGTAATGAAAAATCCCTTTAATGATGGGAGGGAGCAGAGTCATTTGAGACTCTTCATTCCCGTTTGCTCTACACTCAACCTTGACCTGTTTCTCAGACCTTCCCTTGTCAAATCTGTTTCTCCAGCGTTCTATTTCCCTTTCTGATACTCTCCCCAGTTTGGGAAAAATGACTCAACTCTAAAAGTTCTCGGCCCTATGCTTGTGTCTGGTAATTAGTTCCTCCCTCTCCTGCAGAAAATAACGCAGGTAATTTTTTTTTCCGCTGCCACAGAGGGAAATGGATGTTTAGCATGATATTGGGCAGTGACAAAGCCTGAATCCTGGTATTGGAACCACTTGGTACAACAACAACAACAAAAACATGGAACCAAGGGAAACCAAAGTCACTGAGCTGTGGGCAGCCACTAAGCTCATACTAGAATCATCGTAATTTAACTTGGGATTAGGCTGCTTGTCTTGGCGTTGTCCACATCTTTGCTTCATGTTTCTAGGAGAGCTTCAACAAAGAGTCTGGATTATTATTCCAAAGGAAAGAACAGGAAAACATCTCATGTAAACTCCCCCTTAACCCTGCCCCTAGAGTGTAGTGACCCTGCTGGCACAAGGGCAGAGAAGAGAGAGCCCATTTCAAAACTCCAAGGCAAGATGAATCCCTTCAAAAACCCGTCAGGTGCACCTCTGTGCTGATGCTTTCTTTGAGTTTTCTTGTGGGAGGAAAAGGTGGGTGGCAAAACCCAAGAATTGACTGCAAAGGAGTCAGTACAGGGTAGGGGGAGGCAGGAAAAAAGCAAGAGGTAAGGTTGTTGTAAATCAGCACGTGATAGCCATTGTGGGGCAGGGGGAAATGTGTTGGATCTAAAGTTGGGGGACCTAGGCTTGAGTTTTAACTTTCCCAATTCCTACCTGTAAAACCTTGGACAAGACATGCTGTCCCTCTGGCCTTCTGTCACCTCATCTGTAAAATAAGGGAGTTGGATTAGACCTTTAAGCTCCCTTTCAACTCTAAATCTATGCTCCTAAACTAAGCTCCTTGAAGGCAGGGACACTTCCTTGCTTTTTTTCCTTTCCTTCCTTCCCTTCCTTCCTTCCTTCCTTCCTCCATTTCTTCCTTCCTCTCTTTCTTTCATCTCTTTCTTTCTTTCATCTCTTTCTTCTTCTTTCTTTCATCTCTTTCTTTTTCTTTCTTTCTTTCACCTCTTTCTTTGTTTCTTTTTCTTTCTTTTTTTCTTTCTTTCTTTTTTTCTTTCTTTCTTTCCTTACACGTAGCACTGTGCCTGGCACAAAGGAAATACTAAATGCTTGTTGATTGACTGAGGCAAAAAAACAAAAACCAACTCCATGGCAGCCTGGAATGAGGCCAGTTGTATCAAATGAATGTAAGCTTTTCTCCTACTCTTGCATCATCTACATCAACATGCCATCTTCAGCCCACAGTGACAATGAAGTTTGACCATTGATATTATTTTGACCACTAGAGGGCTCCAATATTGTTCCAGAAAGAGGCAATGACGACTCACTGCTAGGGATAAATTTCGTGTAGCCAAGCACATAGAGTAAGTTTAAGAAACCAAAGACCCCCTTTCTCGTTCGTGTGAAGATCTAGAATGCAAGAAGTCAAGCCCAAGGAACTATTTGTCCTGGAAAGAAAATCAAGACAAGTGCACACAAGGATTTCTCCCCAAAGGGTTCGGCTGAAAATAGGATTGAAAAGAGATCACCAATGAAAAGAAGTCTTTCACATGGGAGGCTAGAAGCAAACACCCTATGCACAACAAAAGCCTGAGTGGAATTCCAATGGACAGCAATTTTCCAGCATGATTCCCTATCCTTCATCAAGTTTGGTCCTGTGTGGAGACCAGTGTGCTCTCAACAATTGTACTCAACACTATCATGTTATCATGGTGTACAGTATTTATTTTTCTTCCAATGTGAAAACAGGCATGGCTGCTTGATTTAATAAAATGCACTGTATATATGATGAGCTGATATCTGATGTAATTTTGTTTTGTCTGTAGAAATCACCTCCCTACAAAATCATTGTATTATGGCCTCAGGCAAACGAATGAACTTGGCAGCAAATGTTCAGAAATTCATGGGGAGCAGAAAAGAGTTGGCTTTTTCAGTAACATGCTACAGCTTTGAACCTAATGAGGACGTTTTTATAGAGCTTGCCCTTAAGTGATTTGATGAGCCTTCAATTTGCCATTTTCAACTTTCAATGGGAACATTTGCTGTAGGCTTGTTTTTTCTTCTTCCCTTCTTCCTCTGAAATAGGACAGGGGAAAAGGTTAACAGTGTTACGAAAGGGAGTGTATCAATAGACGGGTAATTTATTCACTATTTGTTTACTAAACACAGATTGTTGCTAGGATGTGCTATGGTGTCAGTCTATCATTCTCATAACAGTGCAGTGACTGAAACTTCTGAAGCTCCAGAAAGAAGCTACATTTCTTCTTGGAATGAAAATCAGTGAGACTGGTTGCACTGTGGCTTAGTTCATTCACTCTGAGGGATGTGCCTTAGTTAAACCCAAGATATTAACTAATATCATGCAGAATGTCAAAGTAAAACTGCACCAAATTAAATGTTTCTCTTTCCATTATGATTTATTACGCTTTAATTTTTTTTATTCTCTAACATGGTGGGTACTCATTGTATTCATAATAAATGACAGCTGAATGAATGTTGGAATTAACAGCTGACTGAATTTACAAATAATTTTTTAGACAAAAGAGACCCCTCCCCCCCTGCAAAAGGTTCCCTGTATCATTCAATGTGTGAATTGCACACAGTAAGTAGGAATGATAGTTTAACTCGCTAAGCATATGCTGCCATTGTTTAAAGAAATGTTGTGTCATGCAAACAGAATGGAGACAAGGATCTACATTAAAATGATTTTTTTAAATCTTTTCCTTCTCCCCCCCCACCCCCCACCAGCACACCCTCCCTGAGTCTCAGTTTCTTTATCTATAAAATAAGGACATGGGTCTAGATGACCATCATGGTCCATTCCAACTCTACATTTGGGATCCTTTGAAGTTAGTTTAATAAACCACTCTGTGAAATGGGCATAATAATATTTGTACTACCATACAGCATATGAGAAAAGCACTTTGTGAACCTTAAAGTGCTATTGAAATATGAATTATCACTATTATACAATTGAAACTACTCTTTCCTTCAAAAGAAGCTAGACTAGGATCTTATGTAACCCAGGAAGTTTATACTTATATTAGTGCTTTTATACAGCACCTATAGGATACAATCACAAAAGAACAGAAGGAAGGAAAGAAGCATTTGTTAGGTGCATGCTATGGGCCAGAAATTCTGACAAGTGCTTTATAAATATCTTATTTGATCCTCACAACAAATCAGCAGTATTGTTATCCTTATTTTATATCCCTATTTTACTGAGGAGGGAACTGAGGCAAATAAAGGTTAATGACTTGCCCAAGGTCACACAGCTAGTTAGTATCCAAGGCTAGACCCAGCACACTCTCTATTCTCTGTGCCATCTAGCTGAAAATCTAGGAGGAGTAGGGAATCTTTGGCCTCGAGGCCACATGTGGCTCTCAGGGTCCTCAAGTGTGGCCCTTTGACTGAATCCAAACTTCACAGAATAAATCCCCTTAATAAAAGGATATGTTCTGTAAAACTGGGACTCGGTCAAAAGGCTGTACCCTTAGAAGGCCATATGTGACCTTGAGGCCACAGGTTCCCCACTCCTGGAGGCTTTGCCTGGGTTAGTCAGCTTTGATGTTCAGTTTTTCAGTCATGTCTGACTCTTCATGACCCTTTGTGGTGTTTTCTTGGCAAAAATACCGGAGTGGTTTGCCACTTCCTTCTCCAGCTCATTTTACAGATGAGGAAACTGAGGCAAACAGGGTAAAGTGACTTGCCCATAGCTAGTAAGTGTCTGAGGCCAGATTTGAAATCACAGAGATGAGTCTTCCTAACTCCAGGTCGAGTGCTCTAATTCACTGCACCACCTAGCTGCCCTAGTTAGTCATCTACATACTGTTAATTCCAAGGGGAACAAGACTTGACATTCAGACCTTTCGTGGGGATTTTCAGAGAAAACCAAAGCATCCACGTTATCCTTTCATTTATTAATTTTTAACATTAAATGCAGTTAGATCATATATATAAATATATATGTATGTGTGTGTATGTATACACACACATACATATACGTGTACAGAGATATAGATATGGATATGGATAGAGATAGAGATATATAGATATATGGATATGGATAAATATAGATATTAGAAATAGATATGGATATGGATAGAGATAGAGATATATAGATATATGGATATGGATAGATATAGATATGGCTATCAATATAGGTATTAGATATGGACATGGATAGATATGGATATGGATATAGATGTAGATGTAGAGTAAACATGGATCTCCACCAGGGCAGCACTTCTAGAGTCAATGTTTCTCAGAGTTAACTGTCATACATTTCAGGATGATATCCTTAACCCCCAGCAGGAGTTCTGTTTTAATGTGCAAGGATATCCTATAAATATCTGTCCATCTTCCCATGCTGAGAAGATCATGCTATTATAACATGTGATGTCAAGGTATTTGGATCTGACTTCTAAAGCAAGTAAACCAGGGATAGCTCAATGGAAGTAAACCGTGTCCATAATCTGTCTTGGCCTCCCCTGCAATATCTTTTTGTACAAATTGCAGTAATTTTTCAGTGCCCAGAGGATGGGTTTTAGATAATCCCTCTGTTGTTCCCCTCCCTCCTTGTCCGAATTCTTCTAAGTCTGTCTTTTGACTAGTGGTGTCTCTCTTGTAGCCTGGCTCCCATTGTGAAGTTTCCCGTGGAGTGGAATTCTACTCTAAAACAACAAAAGAAAGCATACCCCAGGACAGGGTGCATACAATGAGATTTCCTGCATCGGTCAAGCAAACACACCTTCTCATTGTACCGCTCAGTCACATTAGTGAGTGTTAGCCCTCTTTAGAATATTGTTAATTGCTTCCTTGGTAACCAACCAAAACACAGTGTGGCTGCCATTGTCAGAGTTCCATGGGGAGCCGTGGCTATTTTCTAATCCACTAAACACTGCAGTGAGAATGCAGGCTGAATACCGAACAGTATCATTTGGATGACTGGACTGGTAGAAGGATATGTTTTGAATTCTTTTCATGTCAGAAGAGAAATGTCATGGAATATGTGCTACAGATCTGAATGGAGGACCTGACTTTCCCCTTGGCTCAGCTCTGTGAGGGAGCTCTTGGGTCCTAAATGAATCCTGGTACTCAGGGGTCTGAAGGTAGTAATTCTTCACTCTGATAAGATAGAGGGATACCTAAAGAAGAAAAAGTTTTGCATTTGTTAAAACTCTTTCCCCTCCACTCTGCACACTCTGATTCCATGGACTAAGAAGAGGAGAGAGTAATTAAGAAAGTGTATGCTTTTCATCTTTCTCTAGCTATTGGCCTTACTCCCTTTTTCTTTCCATCTTAGTAGTACATTTGGTCCATAAGCAGGACACACAAATCCTCTTGAGACAAATTTTCCAAGAGAAGCCTCCTCCCACCCCTACCCCAAAAGGGGAAGGATGGAAAACAATCACAGGCAAATGTTTGATTGAGTTCTGGGGTAGTCCAGCCTTCCTCCACGTAAATTGTAATTGGCATTTTCCTCATTCTTCCATGCAGCAAATATTTCTTGCGTGCTGACTCTATAAAAAGCTTCCCTATACTCAAAAATATTCAGTGGCTCCCAAGTGCCTCATGAATTCAAGGCCCTTCACAACCCAGTGCACACCTTACTTACCTTTCTATCCTAATTTTATAGTATTCCTTTCACAAACTCTGCCCATCTGTCATACTGTTAACTATTCTCTGCATTTTGGATCCAGACTACACTCTCCTGTGTTCCTGATTTTGCTCAGGCAACTGTTCTCCAGGTCTGTAATACCGTCCATCCCCATCTCAATCTGTTGAACTAACTATTATTTAGATCTCAACTCAGTTTCTACTTCATCCTAAAAAACTTCCCTAATCACCTCCATTGTTGACAGACTTTGACCCTTAGACCTCACATGGCATATTGTTTCGGAACCCTCTGATCCATTTGTCATATAATGTTATGGATTATAACTATGTGTGTTGACACCATGCTATATCAACCTGGTCCCAAAGTTGAAGGATGGCCCTTGCTACACATACACTACTTTTAAAACTTTATCTTATTTTTAATTTATCGAATAAAACAAGCATTTCCATAACATAGTAGAATAATAAAAAGATGGCTGCACATGAAACTGGGTATCTATTATGTACGACTTGCTATTCTTTTAAAATATATAATAAATTTATCATTTATATTTCTTTTTCTCTTTTTTCCCTTTTTCTTCTTTCCTTCCCCTCCCCCCGCCCTAGAGATGGCTACCATTGGGTACAGATATGTGTGTGTGTGTATGTGTGTGTGTGTAAAATCATACTATACATACTTCTGTTTATCAGTTCTTTCTCTGGATGTGGATAGTGTCTTCCTTCAAAGTCCTTTGTAATTCATTTGGGCATATATAATAGTCAAAATGACTTATTTGCTCAAAGTTATTTTTAAAACAATACTGCTGTTATTGTATACAATGTTCTCTTGGTCCTGCTCATTTCATTCTCCATTATTTTGTGCAGGTCTATCCATGTTTTTCTAAGATAAACAAGCTCATAATTTCTTACAGCATAGTAGTATTCCATCTCGATTATATACCACAGCTTGTTCAGCCATTCTCCAATGGGCCATGTTTCCTGGCACACCTGGACTCCTTTGGCCCATGCATGCCATTGTATCTTCCCCCAGTGCTGAACACAGGGTTCTACACAGGGATTTGTTTACTGACCGGTAGACATTTAATAAGTGCATGATAATTGATCGCTAGTACTTGGGAACAAGGGAAGGCTTAATGGAACAGATGGTGTTCTGAGTTAAAGCTGTACAGCAGAGATTCTTAACCTTTTTGTGGGTCATGGATCACTTTGACAGTGTGGTGAAGCCTATGTACCCTTTCTCAGAATGCTTTTTAAATAATTGAAGAGAATGGCATATTTTATTTAGAGATATGTAAAAATAAAGGTGTCACTTTTTCCCCGCCAAATTCATGGACCCCAAGAAATCGAACTATGGACCTCAGGTTAAGAACTCCTGTTTTAAAGTACGGGGCATTGAAGGTGAGAAGGATGCTCCAGACATAAAAAACAGCGAGGAGAAAGGTACATGGGAGGAAGAACACATAGTGTGTTCAGAGGACAGACTGGCACGGCTTGGCTGGAACAGAGAGTGCTCTCAGCTACTTATAAAATGGTTGCTTAAGGGGACTCTTGCCTTCATGTAGTTGTAGATAAATGGAGCAGTGTCTTCTCCTGAAAAACCAAAACCTGGCTCATTGAATGATTTTTGTCAAACCCTCTAATTTCCATCAGCCTCAGTTTTCCTCATCTTTCAAGCAAAGATCAAGGTGGCCACCTCTCTCTTAGCTTGTGTACCATTAAATATTTAGCCTTGGATAATTGTCAGAAGCATAGGTTCATTAATAGGACTAAGGAACACAGAGGCTCATGCTCATACACTTGGAGCTGACCTTCTTTGCTTAGAAACCAGGTTCAAAAAATCCACTTCCGTGGATGGTTTGCACAGAGTCATTGATATTACTTATTGTCTCCAACTTCCAAATATTTTCTGGTCTAGAGTCAAATTAGTCCTAGTGGGTCAGCCATAAGGACAAAGAGTCCCAGAAACACTACTTGTTGAGTCAATGCCATGGTGTGCCCACTGATTATCAAAAGCATCACTATAAGTCAGAGAGTCACAGAATGCCAGAGCTGGTAGAGACCTTAGATCTCATCTGGCACTGTGGCATATGCAAAGAGCAAGCCATTAACCAACAACATTGTTCTAATCACCCAGTATGTGCCAGGCATTATGTGAGGTACTGGGGATATGGAGACAAACATGAAATAACTCCTGCCCACAAGGAACTTACTTGGCCAAAGAAAATAAAAATTATCTAACTAGGTATATATAAAAGTAAATAAATAAGCATTTTTCAGCACCTAGTGGAGATACAAAGAAAGGCAAAAGCCAGTCCCTAGTCTAAAGGAGTTCAGGATTAAATGGGGAAGACAACACAAACGAGTGTGTACAAATGAGCCATGTACAGGATTTGTTGTTGTTGAGTGGTTTCAGTCATATCTGACTTTTCATGACCCAATTTGGAGATTTGGTGGGAAGATATTGGACTGGTTTGTCATTTTCTTCTCCAGCTCATTTGACAGATGAGGAAAATGAGGCAAACAGTATTAAGGGACCTGCCCAGGGTCACAGCTAGAAAGTATCTGAGGCCAGATTTGAACTCAGGTCTTCCTGACTCCATGCCCAGCACTCTATCCACTGTGTCACCTGGCTGGCCTACATACAGGATAAAGATAAAGAATGATTTAGAGGAAGGCATTACCAGCTTTGGGAGGCCAGGGAGAAAGGAAGTATCAGGAAAGGCCTCATATTGAAGATGGCACTTGAGTTGAAACTTGCACTAAATTGACCATCAGAAGAACTTGGTTCAGAACCTTGCTATACCATTTACTACCTACCCATGCGACTCAGGTCAAGTTCAATCCTCAAAGATTATCAGCTGTGTTTTCCTTGTCTGTAAAACAGCAAAGTTGAATAAAGCAACGACCAATGCTTCGGCCAGTTCTACACCTATAATCTTAGTCCAACTTCTTCATTTTGCCAATGAGAAAACTGAATGTTCTCTAAACTATAAATTGAAGGCTCAGCATCCTGGGTAAATTGCTGCTGTTAAAAAAAATCAACACAAGTGTATGCCTTTACAAATTCACCAGTGATTTTACTTCCCCTTTCATTTGCCTCACCTATAAGAGAACTCAGCATTTATTTTTACTCTATGATTCTATGATTTAAGCTAGGAAAAACTGCAAAGGGAGCAAAATAAATTTAAATTCTAATTCTTACCCCCCCCTGCCCAATTTTTTTTTCCCAATGCTTCCCACCTCCTCAGTCCTCTTACCATCCCCGTGTGTTCCAGGGAAAGTTAGTCAGGATTTGTAACTGTGCAAGAATGTCAGGCAATCAAGAAAATGGTCTCTGGCCAAGGTTCCAAGGCCTTAGAAGAAATTAGGGCCTGACTAATGAGGCCTGGACTATTGGCCTAATAAGAAAGTAAATAGACTCTGTATAGTTGTTCTGCTCCATTTTTGTTTTGTCTCCATGGAGATTTATATTTGTGTTAGCATCATGGAAACAGAGAGGTATAAAGTTACAGGGGATTTTAGGTCCATCTAGGTCCTAATCCCTTATTTTCCAGATGAGGAAACTGAGGCTCAGAAAGGTGAGGTGAATGGCTGAACGTCACTTTCAACAGACATGGAAGAGTTGTCCTTGGAACTCAGGTGACCTGACTCTTAGAACAGACTTCTTCCTCCTACACTACTCCAGTGAAGGATAAACAGGAAAGAAGGCAGAGAGCATGCAAACTCAATTTGTTCCCAGGAGAATTCCAGGAGCATGTTCTGCAAGATTCATAGGGGAGTCTGTGCTCATCTCCCAAATTCTGCTGGCCAGAGACACAACCAACCACACTAGAGAATTGCCAGGCTTTGGCTGCCCAGGGCATGCTTCTATCACCTCATAGTATGGCATAGTGGAGGTAGGGAAAATGAGGAGGGAAATAGTAGGCTCAGATCATACTGCTACAGATATGTTTGGTTTTTTTCTTAGCCTATAGACCTTCGGGCCTAGGAGGAGGTGGCTGTGGGCTAATAGAAAGACAGGGATCCATTGGTAATGAATAAGTCCACTGAAAATTTTGTGTCATACAGAAAATGTTGACACCAAGGAAATGCTACAAGGCAACTTTTGCAAGCTCAGATTAATAGATACACAGGCATTGAGGCAAGGTAAAAAATAACCCTCACAAGACTCCAAATTTCTAATATGTTGCCTAGACTAATTTCCTACTAGTGGGCAATTTCCCTGTTTGCCCCTAGGAGGAATTATAATATGAAGGCTCATTGAATTGGATATTCTGCCATTTGCTTATTTTTATTTCTTTCCTTCCCTCTTTTCTTCCTTCCTCTCTCTCTTCCTTATTTCTTTCTACCCTTCTTCTTTTTCTCCCTTTCTCCCTCTCCTATTGCTGTGATGTACTAAAGACCATTCTCATTTCTCTCAACTCAGATATGACAGCAGTTAAATGGAGCCCCAAAGTGATACCCCTAGACAAGTTATACGATATGAAAGGATTCAGGAAGACCATGAGTACAATCAAATATCTTTTTTCCTTTTTCCTGTGTAAGGAGGGGCTTAGAGCTAAGGCTGGACTGAAAAAAACTAACCCCCATTTTGTTTATTCCAAAGTAATGGGGCCCAGCCCGTTCTAAGACCCAATTAGACTCACTTTCCTCATTCTTTCTTACAAAGCTCCCATTGATAAATGACCTGCTTTTCATTAGCTGAGAAGTTGAGATATTTTGAATAGTTATTTGACTTTGTTTTTTGTTTTTCTTTTTAGAATTCAAAGGTCAGATTTAAAAAATCATCCTAATAAGTTTGGTATGCAAAATAAAGCTTTTAATTTACATATTGCATAGCATTGAAAATTGTATAAGAATTAGCATAGGGAAGAGATAGTTCTTTAATTTATTTTTAAATGTTCATTTTTCCCTGAATTAAATAAGCCCCCCCCCCACAAAAAGAGCAAATAATATTGCCATATATAAAATAAACAAGCAAAAGAGGATTTTAAATGAAATCACAAGTAAAATCACAAAACCATTGTGTATGGCTTGCTTTTTTAAAGTATGTAATACATTTACCATATTGCTTTCAAATCTGTCCTGCTTGTCTGTGTTTCCTTCTGAATTTTTTTTCCATATATTTTTAAAAAAGTTTTAATGACCCTCTTTCCTTCTTTTAATTTTTTGGAAACATTGTCACTAACCCTCTCTCTCCACACCCCTGTCCCCCTGCTCCCATAAGGAAAACACAATCCTTGAAACAAATAAATCTTCACATTTGTCGTATCCAAAAATATATGTCTCATTCTGCACCTTGGGTCTATCTGCCACTCTTCTGCCAAGAGTCCTCTGGTGTGATGGTTGGTCATTGCAATGACCACAGCTCTTAAGTCTTTCAATATTATTTTTCTTTACACTATTGGTGTTTCTATTATATATTGTTCTCCTGATTCTGTTCACTTTGCTCTGTATCAGTTCATATAAGCCTTCAAAGATTTCTCTGAAATCATTCCTTTTGTCATGTCTTATAATGGAATAATATTCTGTTATAGTTATATACCGTAATTTATTCAGCATCCCTCTATTTATGGGTAGCCCTTTTGTTTTCAGTCCTTTGCTACTACAGCTGCTAGAGTTAGAACAGATATTTTAGTACATTTGGATCTTTTTCTTTAATCTCTTTGAGGTATAGGTCTAGTATAAATACAGTTGGATCAAAGGGTATGCACCATTCAGTGATTTGGGGGCATAGATCCAAATTGCTTGCCAGATTGGTTAGATTCATTTAAAGTTCTACCAACAGAATGCCAATATGACTGTCTTCTTGAAGCCTCTCCAACAAATGTCATTTTCCTTTTTTGTTATCTTTGCTGTTCTGATAGGTGTGAAGTGGAAACTCAAAAATGCTTAGATTTGCATTTCTCAGTAATGTCAAGCATTTTTTAACATAGCTACTGATTCTTTGGAGTTCTTCCTTTAAGAATTGCCAGTTTATATCCTTTGACTAGATTATTCTTATAGAATCTGTCATTAAAAATATATCATTCTTATATATTTCAACTGGTTCTTTATATATCTTGGATATCAGACATTGCTGCAAAGATTTTTCCCCCAGTTAGTTGCTTCTCTTCTAATTTTAACCACATCGATTTTATTTATGCAAAACATTTTCAGTTTTAGGTAATCAAAATTGTCCTTTTTATCTCCTATGATGCTTTCTATCTCTTGTCTGTTCATGAACTCTTTCCCATGCACAGTTGTGAAAAGTAAGTTCTCATTTGCTCCTGTAATTTGTTTTAGATGTGATCTTTTATGATAAGGTAATTTATCCATTTGGAACTTATTGTGATACATGGAGGGACAGTTTGGTCTGAACCTAAGTTCTGACAGTTTTCCCATCAGTTCTTGTGGAATAGTGAGTTTTTGCCTCAATAGTCACAATCCCAATTGGAGTTTACAACCACTATGGTACTATGTTTGTTTACCTCTGCATGTTGTGCACCTAGTCTCTTCCACTGATCAAGTTTTTTAAAAAATGTTTTAGCTAGTACCAAATAGTTTTGATGATTACTACTTTGTTTTATAATTTGAAATCTAGTACAACTTGGCCTCCTCCCCAGTTTTTTCTTTGTTTCCCACGAGAATATTGACCTTTAGTTCTTCCAAATGAATTTTATTTTTTCTACAGTAAATCTTTGGTAGTTTGATTAGCAAGACACTGAATAAGTAGATTAATTTAGATAGAATTATTATGTACATTATATTGGCAAAGGCCACCCATGAGCAATTAAGCACCCTCTTAATTAGGTATATTTTATTTCTGCAAGAAGAGTTTTGTAGTTATATTAAACTACAAGTATTTTGTAGTCTTGTGTTTTGATAGGTGGATTAAAGTATTTTATACATTAATTATTTTGACTAATTTCTCTTCTTTCTGCTGTGAGACAGATAAATAGATAGATAGATAAGATAGATGGATAGATAGATAGATGGATAGATGGATATACGCACATTTGTATATATACATATATGTGATATATACACATAGAAACTTTATATATACATGTTTGTGTATATATATGTATATGTAATAGAGCTGCTGATTTATTTTCATGTCATTGATGTGAAGTACTGTCTTTTTTAAAACATGTAATCATATATACAATGAACTCCATCATTCCATTGTTCCTTAACTTGTACTCTCTCAGGTGATCGGAATATTATTTGTATTTCACTTTATTGTTCATATTACTGCTGTCACAATTGACCCAGCTGATCCAAATGTACGGCACAAAAAAAGCTATGGCAAGCCCATGCCTGTCTTGGACAGGACCAAACATAGGCATGTGATTCAGAACCAGTACTGCCACTTGTGCGAAGTCACAGTGTAAGTCACCTGCCACAACATCCCTTCCATTGCCTTCTAGAACAAAAGTCCAGAAAGACAGCATCTTTTTCTCAGGGGCCTTCTGAAAAGACAGCACTCACCCCACTCAAAACCTCCATCAGAAGGAGAGAAGTTTTCAACCTCATAGACTTGATGCCTTGGAAATCTAACATAAGTTTTGCCATACATAACAGCACATTCCAGGGGATGATGTGACAGACTGATAAAGCAAATACTGGGCAAGTAGCAAGATCCAATCAGAACTGGGGATGAGCAGTAGGAGGGGTCAATGCCAGCTGAAAAAAATGCCTAGAGATGTCAGAAGGCTTTATTGTGGGTTCCAGCATTCTTGGGCTCTCCACATTAAATTAAGAGTACTGGTGTGGACAACCGAGGATCTTTCATTCAAGCCAGGAATGGACCTTCTCTCCCCATCCTGTGACAGTGAGAAAAGGCTTTTTATTCAATTTTTTTTTAGCACCACTGTAGACCTTAATACCACCCATTAGCCTTTTATATATACATTAAGGCTCTTGTATGACATTCTTGGGACACCACCTGATACATATTTCCTATGGAGGTAACAGAGTGGAAAGAGTTCCAGGATCAGAATTAGAAGACAGATTCAAATTCCAACTCTTTCATTTGCTACCTGAATGTCCTTGGGTGAGTCACTTAACCTCTCCTGGCCTCAGTTTCCTAATCCGTAAAATGAGAGTTTAGATTAGATGGTCTGTAAGGTCCCTTCTATAATCTGTAAGCCTATATATAGGTTATATGCTGACCAAATATTGCCTATGGGCCAAATTGTGCCACCTCTTTTTGTGAGTCAAATTACACCACCTGTTTCTGTATATAGCCCATGAACTAAAAATGATTTTTACATTTTGAAAATAAAGTTTTATTGGAAATATAAGACTTTTTTTATTAAAAATATAAAAATCATTCTTAGCTCTTACCAGTACAAAAATAGACTGCAGCTTATAGTTTGCCTACCTCTGCCACAGACCTTCCATGTCTGGCAATTAGGTGGTTATAATAGTAGAGCTCTGGACTTGGAGCCAGGTAGTCATGAGTTCAAATCCTGCCTCAGACACTTACTAGCTAGTAACATAATCTCTTTATTTTGGCCTCAGTTTCCTCACCCCTGTAAAATGGGGATAATAACAGCACCTACTTCCCAGGGTTATTATGAGGGTCAACTGACAAAATATGTTTAAAGTCCTAACTAAATGTAAGTAACAATGATGTCACCTATTCCTGTTAATGTATCCTGACTCTTCATACACAACCCTTGTTATGTTTTTAAAAGTCTTGATTAACAATTTCCTTTGCTACCCCTTCCTTCTGAGAGCTAGTAAAGGTTCCAGAAAGAGCACTGGCCTTGGAGTCAGAGGCCTCAGGTGGCCTTGGGCAGGTCAACTTAACTATTGAGTGTGACTCTCTGCCTTTTAGGGCCATATTTGTTATCTTTCTTATGAGGTAGGTAGGTTTTTTGATTCTAATTGGAAGCACCATAAAATCAGGCAGTTCATATCACAAGTTGGTTGAAAGAAAAGTATTGATTTTGGCATGGCAATATTTTGGCTATATTTATAAAGGATTTGAACACCAGGAAAGGGAGTGAACCTGTCAGGTCATTTGGTTTATATTTCTGCTATGAAGTTTTCCATCAGGTGTCTTTTTTAATGGTAATTGGTCTCTGCAAATAAAAGTTAATATCTTTAGGTTTATAAGGTGTACTAGCCTAGCCTTCATCACTGAATGGGCACTGCCTCAGTCAAACTGAGACCTGGGAAAGACCTTAGCTTAAAAAGGCCAAGGTCTCCCACTGCACCCTGGGCCATCTCCAGTCATCCTGACCCAGATGGTTCCAGATAAGAAAGTGAGGCTGGTGACTTTGCATAGCCCTGTCTTGCTTAAATCCAATTCACTTGTAAGTCATGGCATCACCTTCCTGATGTCATGGTCTTCTTCAAATGGACAAAAAACAAACAACAAGGTAGGTAGGGCAAATGTCATCATTTCTGTTTTACAGATGAGGACACTGAGGCCCAGATCACTTAAGGGATTTTTCCAGGGCAGCCACTTAACTAATCTATGACTAGTAAGTGTTTGAACTAAGACTACATGTGATCCACCCTTGAATTGCTAGATAAACATGAACTCATATTCAAATGGGGATAATAATATTGGCACTGCCTTTTTTGGGGTCATTGTGAGGAAAACACAATGGTGTTTTGGTAAAGTGTTGGGTAAGCAATTCTTCCTCTTCTCCAGCAGAAGATTATATCAGGTTCATGTTGCTCTTCTAAGTTGAATGCCCTATTAAGGAAAAGAAAAATGTACCAATCAGGCGTGGCACTACACACCTCTAACCCCTGCTATTGGAGAGGCTGGGGTAATGCTCAAGAATTCTGAGCTGCAGTAGGACTAAAGCCAATTAGATGTCATTACCAAGTCTGGCAACAATATGGTGAGCTCTGGAAGAAGGGAGGCAGGGCAGGCAGTAGGTTACCTGGGGAGTGGTTAAATGGCCTAGGTCAGAGCTTCCATAGTGATCAGCAGTGGAATGAAGCCTTTGAGAGGCCACTGGCCTTTCAGCCTGGGAAACAATGGAAACCCAGTCTAAAACATTTTTTTTAAAAGGGGCCACTAACTTAACTAAGGAAACCTTAAGGGGCAGCTAAGTAGCACAGTGGATAGAGTGCTGGGCCTGAAGTCAGAAAGACTCATCTCCTCAATTCAAATCTGGTCTCAGACACTTACTAACTGTGTGATCCTGGGGAATTCACTTAAGCCTGTTTGCCTCAGTTTCCTCATCTGTAAAATGAGCTGGAGAAGGAAACGACAAACCACTCCAACATCTCTGCCAAGAAAACCCCAAATGGGGTCACAGAAAGTCAGACACAACTGAAGTGACTGAACAGAAACTGATCCTTAGCCAGAAAGTTGCTGGATAGTCTTTTGTGAACTCTTTGGTATGGGAGTGTTTTTTTAATAAAATGGGGCAGGTGGTGGGGGAAGGAAGAAGAGACATTGTTTGGAAACTTTCTTCTTTAGCTGTTGAGTTGATATTTCTTTTTACTAATTATTACAAGGTATGTGTGCAAGAGTTGATCAATCAATAACACCCCATCTCTGTTTTTCCCTTTACCAGGGGGGTGAAAGCCAAGCACTGCAGCGCCTGCAATAAATGCATCGCGGACTTTGACCACCACTGCAAATGGCTCAACAACTGTGTGGGAAGTAGAAACTACTGGTAAGAGATGATGGTCCTGCTGGGTGATGGGTGGGAGTGCCTAGAAGCAGCTAAAGGAATTCCATACAGAAGACAGGATCAGCTCTAAGCTCCGAGGCCCTGCTGGATTCCTGGCTTTTGTTTTTGTAATTTGATTTGCAGTGGAATAGGGCTTGAGTACATACTTTCTAGCTCATTAGTGTCAATTGTCTTTGGATCTGATATTAAAGAAGAAAGTGGATTCAGTTGATTCCGTTTTAGGAAATTTACATAAGGAAAGCTCTCTCCTTAACTTTTGTGTCCTGATGGGTTATGTCTATCATGACTGAAACAAGAACTAGAAATTTTTAGTCCAGTCTTGGATTAATTTACACATTATATCTACTTCCTCTGGAATGTCTGTCTCTAAACCAAAGGTTTTATATGTAGCTTTATACTGTTTCCAGAATGTAGATTTATCTCTAACTCAAACACCTTTAGACTCTTCAGTCAGGAATAGTTAAATCCCTTTGAACAAACATATATTGAATTATTAATTGAATTAGTAATTATTGTAATTGTATGTGATTGAAAAGTAATTATTAATTGAAGCACCTACTGTCTATAGAGTCTAAAATATTAAAGTAACTAGCTTAGAGGGAAATAGTCTTTGAAATGGAAGTGCACACATGCGTAGGACATGGGGTGGGGGGAGGGCAGTGCTGGCTCCTCTAGGCCTTTCCCTGGGGGGAAGGGCCAAAGGGTAATTCGCCCAGCTGTGCTGACAGATTTAGTTTATACTCTGTATCTAGGACTGAAGAATTTAAGAGATTGTAGGAAGAAAGGGAATTATCCAGCAACTGAGACAACTAGCAGTTTTCAGGGTGTGTCTTTGTCTCCACAACACCCAAACAGCTTGATGGGAAACAAAAAATACTCAGTCAAGTGGAAGACTTTGCCTTGATGAGGATGAAGATATGGCAAAGTTTACTAAGTGCCAATGGCTCCTTGCTAGTAAGGAGTCAGTCCGGGATAAACAAGAAGCTTACTAAGCTTTTGAGTTTCTACACAAACAACCAAAAGGATGTCAGAGAAAAAATATGATTTTTGATTCTGCTCATCCTATAGCTGCTATGCCAGGCTTGGTCCTAGAAATGGGGGGGGGGGGGGATGGGCAAGGGAGAAGAAAATCGTCCTTGCTGATCTGTAGATACATCTATTCCAAGTTCCATCTAACTATAATGGCTGACCAAATGTCTCTCAGTGCTCAGAAAAGTACTAGGGACACTTGATTTATTTCATTTTTTCTAATCAATAATCAATAATTTTCTAATCAATATATGTATAGCACATATGCAAAGAGGATACCATTGAATAATGGCATCTCATAGAAGTAAGTGGGGCAAGTAAGTGGATTCATAGTAATGACACCAATTCTTCAATACCTAATGTATCCAGCCTATCCTCAATGTGATTGCCCCCCTCCTTCCAGATTGTAGCCCCTCTTTGCCTGAATTGCACCCCCCCTTTTTTGAGGGGGGAACACAGGACAATTGAGGTTAAGTGACTTGCCCAAGGTCACATAGCTAGTGAGTGTGTCAAGTGTCTAAGGTCAGATTTGAACTCAGGTCCTCCTGACTCCAAGGCCAGTGCTCTACTCACTGCACCACCTAGCTGCCCCATTGCCCCGCTTTTAAAGATACAATGGCCTAAAAATTATTCACTCTATGTCTGACCTGATGACAAGACTTTCCAAACTTAGCTAGAGTGGTGCTGAAACAACAGACATTTCTGGGCCCATAATCAAAATGATTCAGCCTAGGTAGGATTTGCCAGAGTTTGCCTTCCATGGTCATAGCTTTTAAGGACCAAGGATTGCAAAGTGCCAGCATCCAAATTTTAAGAGCTAAAATCTTGGTCAACTTCCTCACACAACTTTCCAAAAAAATTAAGTGACTTGCCTAAGGTCATACAATTAACAATAGAGCCAAGAACAGAACCCAGGGTTTCTGACTTGTGATAGTACTTTCAAAGATATCTTCTAAAGTCCCTGGTTGCTACACGACTTGTTTAGGAAATATCTGATACAATAAATTCATAGTATATATATAGTATATAGTATATATATATATATATATATATATACACATACATACATATATATATACATATATATATATACATATATATATTTAGCGTGTACCTACTATGTTGAAAGCACTTCACTAGTCACTGTTAGGGATGAAAAGATTAAAGACAATCCCATAATCCTTAATCTCAAAGAGCATACCCAGTAGTAAAATGTCTAAGACCATTGGGACTGGACCTGTCCTTTCACTGTTACAGGGAATTTCCAAATGAGAAAACTCTCTCTACCAAGGCAGGCTGATGCCTTTGCTGCAACTTATAGTCTTAGAGTTGCTACTTGTCCACAGTCACAAACCCAATATATGTCAAAGGTGGAATTTGACCCTAGGTTTCCCTGGCTCTGAGGTCAGCTCTTTTTGCCACGTTGCCTCTAAATAACTACAATTCAAAGCAGAATGTGATAAATTCCACAAGCAAAAGCATGAGCACAAGTGCCTGGGGTACAGAAAAGAGAAAGGAGAATGAATGAAGCAATTTTGGTGCTGTAATTATTCCATAATAATATTGCAATCGGTAATAAGCAAAGTGAGTTTGAAATTTTCAAATGAGAAAGGAGACAGTTTCACAGACATTACTGATACTGATACTGAATAACATTTCTCAAAAGAAGCTGATTCAGCAGCATTGTGAATGCTACTAAAAGGACTCTGCTTCTAGAAATCCATAAACCAGAGAATGAAAGAAAGGTGGAGAAGTCCTTGGGGAGAAAGACCATATCTTATCTCCGTATTTGTTCTATCACTTTAATTCATTGTACATTGCAGATGTCAATAAATCTTTGCTGAATGAATGGTAAAGGAACAAGGAAAAGAAATGGTCTATTATTGTAGGGGTTTGCTTGAGGCTGTCCTACTAGATGAAGACTATGGAACAGGCTTTCCCAATATATATCACTGCCCAATATATCATTGCCCTAGAAGCAAGGTCTTTTTCCATGAGGCATTAAGGACACTGATATCTCCTCTAATTCATCTAGAACTGGAGCATCTGACAAATTCTCAATTTGTCTTGTTGAACATTTTATCTCTCAGAAAGTAGAGGGGCAATAAAAGGAATTGTTTAATGTGACCAATAAACGAAAACTGGCTATGGATGCAGAAATACCAACCCTAGGAAAAATCGAACCTGTCACCTTGGATTCTATAATATCAAGGAAAGGAAATGAAGACTCATCATATGTCCAACTAAATTAATTTTTAAAATGAATTACGTATCCACTACATGCAGGATAGTCTGCCACATCCCTTGGAGGATACAAAGACATGGTCCTGAACCTCAAGATGTTTCTTCTCAAGTGACATGGAAAAAGACATGCACACAAATAAAGTACCAAACAGAGAACATAAATACTATACAAATAAAATCATCTAAAGGATTAAAAGAAGGAAATATTATGTCTAGTTAAGTGGTATAAGGGAAGGCTTTATGGAAGATGTAGTTTTGGAGTGGGGCCTTAAAAGATGAGTAGAATTTGAATAAACAAAAATCCAGGAATGGGGCATTCTAGATTCAAGGAACTACCTATGGTAGTTGCAAAGATAAAAAACCACGATGAGTTCCACTTTGGCTAGACTGTCCAGTATGTGGAAGGAAATATTGTGAGACAGAATTGAAAAAAAAAAAAAAAAAGGTTGGAACCTGATTGAAGGTCCTAACTGCCAAAATAAGGACTTGATTTTTTTTCTGGAGGGGAGAGATGATAGGATCAGAACTCCTCATTAAGAAGATTAATCTGGTAGGTGAGTTTAGGATGGATTGGAAAGTGAAATGCTAGAATTGGATGAGGTTAGGAGGCTTTAGCAATAGCTGAGCACTGGACCTTGAGTCAGGAAGACCTGACTTCAAATCTAGCCTCAGGTACTTGCTAGCTTTGTGGCCCTGGGCAAACCACATGACCTCCGTTTGAGTCAATTTACTCATCTGCAAAAACGTAAATAATAATGCTACCTACCTCCCAGGATTCTTGTGAGGCTTAGTTAACATTTGTAAAGTACTTTGGAAAGTTTAAAGTGTTATATAGGTGTCTAAAGAAGTAATGATGATTAGAATCGGGATGGCGATAGTGGGTGTCAAAAGTGAAACTGGATGTGAAAAATATGATGAAGTTTGATGAGGTAGATGTGTGGAGGGCAAAGGGGAGGAAAGGGAAAAAAATAATTTAAGCATGGAACCATCAACATCAATAAGGAAAGTATGAAGTAATATGGGTTAAAAGAAGATTTATTCAGTTTGGGGTGTTTCAAGCTTGAGGCAATAGTACAATGTCCAAGGGAAAATAGCCAGGTGACAGAAATATTGGTCTGTAGCTCAGTAAAGAGATTGAAGATAAAGATAAAGATTTGGGAGTCACTTACATAAAGGTCGTAATTGAAGCAAAGAGAAGATGAAATCACTAAATGAGAGAACATAGAGGGAAAAGAGAAGTGAACCAAGGATGGAACCTTTGGAAACAGCAACATTTAGGGGGATGATGGGGAAAATAAGAAGACAAGAGTGTTGTGATCAGAAAGGTAGAAATCGTGAGAATGCAACATGACAAAAGCCAAGGGAGGGGGAGAAGCATCTTACAATGTTGACTAAATAAAGTCATTATTATTAATATTATTATTATCATTATCTTTATCATTACTATTAGTGACTATTAAATACTGAAGGCAGAGCAAGGTAAATGAAGACTGTGTAAAGGCCATTAGATTTGATGATGCTGTCTTTCACTGACAGACTTCTAGAAGGAGTAGTTGAGCTACCTTCATGTCTTCATCACACACTGTCTCCTCAATTCTTTGCATTTGGCTCTCTGTCCCTAACACATGAATGGAAGATCAAATGGCCTTAGAGTGAAGTATCTTGAAACAGTGGCAGCTTAAGTCAAGCATTTAGCACAGTGCCTGACACATAGTAGGCACTTACTAAATGTTTATTGACTGACAAGGTATTTGCAAGATTTTGTTGTGTTTATAAATAGGAGGAAAAGAGCCAATAGAGTGAGAGCTTGAAGAGACTATTAATAGCTGACATTTCTAGAGCACTTTAAAGTTTGCAAAGCACTATTTATAGACATCATTTGAGGTTTATAGCAATCCTGTAAGGTTCATATTCTCAAATGGATCTGTGAACTCACCCATTCCAAACCCTCCAACTGGATAGATTTTTGTATTTTTTTTGGTTCAGAAGAGTAAATTTGTTGGTGCAGAGAACTCCCTGGTGAGGAAACTCCCTATATCAGAGCAGATTAACAACTATTATGCAACTTACAGTCTTAAAGAGTGGTCTGGGGCACCTAGAAATTAAATGGCTTATCCAAGGTCACACAGTTAATGTCCATGGTATAATTCTAACTTAAATCCTCCTGACCCTGAGCTAGTCTCTATCCCATGCTGCTGCTTGAGGTAGATACCTTACCTTATTTTACCCATTTGAAGACACTGAGGTACAAGAGGGATTTGCCCACTTTCACATGTTTTTGGTGTCAAAGGTGAGGTTCAAATTGAGACCTTCCATTCTTCATTAGGTTAAATTATAACATTTAGAACTAGTAACAAGGGTTATTATTATCTTGGGTCATTGGGTTGTAACCCTCAATCCCATTTACCTCCGGTCCTCACACATGAACTTACCCCCACCCCCCCCCCCGCCCCGACTTTGTCACAAAGCAAAGAGAAGCATATAAATAGTGTTATTCATTCAAGCCTTAGTATGGCTCAGCATTTTATTCTTTCCTTCTCTTTCTTCATCGTTCTTCAGCAATATGTCTTTGTAGCTATTATCATAGCCAAGACAGTTAGGAGCAAATTATGTCCAAACTCATATGAGAGAGGACTTTGATCCCAGCTTTTCTAAAGGTTTCTATAGGACTATGCATTTTGCAACTGACTCATTTTGGTGATAACTTGATTTTATTAATTTTCATCTCAAGTTTCAGATTACACATTATATCCACTACACCATTCTGTCTTTCATGCAGGAGAGGAAAGGGGTAGAATTAAGGGCACTGGTAGAAAGATCAGCCTTGGAAATGAAAGGGGCCACAGATTTAACTGAAAAGATAGGTATAACTAGAGATCCTAAAAGGGAATATAGTTTAAATATAGGAAATACTTTAAAAATGAAGTTCTAACCACACAAGGGCATGTTGTCCCAAAGAAGATTAAAAAAAAAAGGAGAGGGCAAAGTACGCAAAGAAACCAGTATGGTTGCTTAGAATCCTCTTTGGTGAGTTCATGTTTAAAACAGATAATTTATAAAAGTTGGAAGGAGGGATGCATTACTAAGTACAAATGCAAGAGTTTCATTGACCTTTAATAATCATCAAGAAATCAAAAGCCCAGAATGAACCAGGCCCCTAAAAATTCTAAGCAGAAGAGATTCTTGTTGCAATTTTTAAAAATCTATGTTTGAAGGAAGAAGGATAGGGATAGGCTCACAGTTTTGGCAAGAGAGAGTGAAAGCAGCACTACTTAACTTAAATTTTACTACCACCTTCTCCAGCAAAGATAGTGGCATTCAACCTGCATAAGAAAGGAAAATGTAAAAAGATAATTAGAATTCAAGACAGGTGAGAAGATTAAGGAAGACAATCATTTTTAATAAGGTCTATAGGCCCAAATGAATTCTATATTGGGAAGCTAGAGGAACTTGTAGATACGTTCTTAAAGCCATTGGTGATGACCTTGAAGATATCATGAATAATGGAAGAAATAGCCACGTCCTAGAGACAGGAAAATTATTTTATATTTTTTTAATGTGAAAAAGGTTGGGTTCTGGAAATTATTTGCCAGCGTGTTGCCAGTTCCCAGCATGATTTTGAAATGATTTATTAAACTAATGGTTTTTGAGCATTTGGTAAAGTCTATCATAATTTCTAGGAGCCAGCATAGGTTTACTACAACAAGTAATTCCAAATTAATTTCTTTTTTTAATAGTTAGATATGAGGGTAATATACATAAAATGTAATGTGAATTCAACGAAGCATTTGACAGCATCTTCCGTAATATATTTGAGGGTAAGATAGTGAGGTTTGGGTTGGATGATAGCACAATTAGTTATAATCAAAGCTAGTTAAGAAAACATACTCTAAGATTGTGAATTAATGTCAATCTGAAGTGAATGCTCTAATGGAGTGCCACATGGCCCCATCTTTGGTTATATCCCTTTCAATATTTTTATGACTGATCTGAAAGGTCTCATATCTCATATATGTAAATAATTTTGTTAAATATTTAAGAATATGAGTCATTCCCCAATTGATAAATTGTAAAAAGATATGAACAGGTAGTTTTCTGATGAAGATATCAAAACAATTTACAGTCATATGACAAAAATGTTCTAAATCATTGATTAGAGAAAATGCAAATTAAAACAATCTTGAGATATCATTTTACACTTATCAGATTGGCTAAAATCCCAAGATGATTAGGAAAAAAGGAAAAGAACCTATATGTTCTAAAATATTTATAGCAGCTCTCTTTGTGACGGCGAAGAACTATAAATTGCAGGCATGCCCAACTATGGGGGAATGGCTAAACAAGTTGTGGTATATGATTGTGATGGAATACTACTGTGCAATTAGAAATGATGAGCTTAATGGTCTTAGAAAAACATGGATAGACATGCACAAAATAATGAAAGAAGATTGTATGTTGATCAGATTTGCATATGCCAAAATGGGAGGATTAAAGAATTTTATAGATGGCAGAATCATGATTCAAAATGATCTTAAAAGACTGGAAAACTAGGGGGAAAGTAACAAATACAACTTAAGAGATAAATGTAAATTCTCACGTTTAGCTTCAACAGACCACTGTATAATTACAGACTAGATCAAGGACGCTAAATTCAGTTCTGGTAACCATATTTTAAAAAGGACATTAACAAGTTATATTCCATCAAGAGAAGCATTGGCAGGGTGATGTGTGGTCTGAAAAAATTAAGTCATAAAGAAAAGACTTGGTTCAGCTGAGCTTATGAAAGAGAAGACATGGTGTAAGGTTGGGATTAGAGAGGCTAAGAGGAAGAAGTGAGAGAACACAAGCTAGCTGTTTTCCAATATTTAGAGAATTATGCTATAGAAAAAGTATACTTGTTTTGTGTTGTTCCAGAGGATTGAGTGGAAGTTACATGGAGACAAATTTCTGCTCAACATATAAAAGAAATTACTAATAAAAGAAATAAGTGTTTGCCGAATTGAATCAAATTAAACGAGAGCTATCCAACAATGGAATGGAATCCCTTCACTATAGATATTTATGCAGAGGCTGGATTACTGTATATCAAGGATGTTATTTAAAAAAAAAAAGTCCTACAATGTATCGGAAGCTAGACAAGATGGATGCTAAAATCCTTTCCAACTCTTAGATTCTGTGATCCTAGGATCACAGCTAATATGAATCAAGATGGAGATAACATGGAAAGATATGAACTTGGCAGTAATATAGTTATAAGGATTCAGAACTATTTGAATGACTGAAATGAAAGAGGCTAATTAATGAGTTGAAGTGAACTTGTAGGAAATCTTTGAAGGAGGTACTCAAAAAGTTATCCTTACCCCAGGGATTTCTATCAATGATGTAGAGAAAGGCCTAGATAACATGGTTATCAAATTTGCTGATGATCCAATCTGAGAGTAAAAGCTAACATATCTGATTACAGAATCAGGATCCTAAAAAGATCTCAATGAGCTAGAATGGTGAGCTTTAAAGTACCACTGTTGGGTTAAAAAAAATCAGCCTCATTATTACAAGATACAAAAGGTATGGCTAGACTGAAGTTTGTATGAGGCAGATCTGGGGGAAGAGGGTTGTAGACTGCAAGTTCAAAATGGCAACACGATGGCCAAAAAAAAAATTTAATCTTAGTCTGCATTAATACTGGTCAGTTACCTCAATATGTCTGAAAAGTTACCTCATGCTCTTCTTGTGGATGAGGCAGAAAACTGTGAATTACATAATAGCACAGCCCAATGACTTAAAAACTTATGAGTGGGCAAACTCAAGGAGTAGCCATTGGTGACTCCTTGGAAGTGGAACGTTTGGAAGGAGGTTTCCATGGAAGTGTCCCCCCAGGGAACTGGGTTTGGTACTATGCTCTTCAATACTTTTATCAAAAAGTTCAACAAAGATATAGGGAGTGTCCTTATCAAATATGTAGATGAAACAAATTTAGGAGCAGCATCTAACACTTTGGATGGCAGAAGCAAGATCCAAAAGCATCTTGACAGGCCAGCAATCTGAATCAAAGCAGATGAAATTAAATATGGATAAATGTAAAGTCTTGTTCTTGGGTTCAGGAAATTTACTTCATAAATACAAGATGTGAAAGGAATGTTTAAATTATAGATTATCTGAAAAAAGTGCTAGGGGCTTTAGTTGCAAGTTCAATTTAAGTCAAAATAAGTCAACAATGTGATATTGTAACCAAAGAAAATGATACCATCTTGGGCTATACATTAAGGGAAGTATGGCTTCCAGGAATCAGGAAGAGATAGTCCCACTATGCTCTTACTTGATCAAACCATGTCTGGGCTATTGAGTTCAGTCCTGAGCTAGTTAGGCAGCTTATGCTCCAAAATAGATAGACTGCTGGTGCTGGAGTCAGGAACACTTGAGTTCACATCCAGTCTCAGATACTTATTAGCTGTGTGGCCCTGGGGAAGTCATTTAATCTCTCTCTGCCTCAGTCTTCCCACCTATAAAATGGGGGTGTTAATAATCTATTTCCTAAGGCTGTTGTGAGGACCAAATGAAATAAAGTGTATAAACTGCTTTGCAAACCTTAAGGTGCTATATAAATGTAGCTATTGTCATCATCCTCATCTTCATTAGCACCACAGTTTATGAAGGACACTGATAGCTGGAAATTATCTAAACAAGGACAACCAAAATGGTGAGAGGCTTCAAGTCTATGACGTATGAAGACTGATTGAAGGATGTGGGAATAGAGTGAGCCTCGGGAAGAGAAATTCAAGGAGATATATGAGAGCTGTTTTCAAATACTTGAAAGGTCATCATGCAGAGGAGGGCAGAATCAGAAACAATCTGCAGAAGCTGCACAGAGGTAAATTTAGGCTCGAGGATTAAACTTCCTAATAATTAGAGTGATCCAAAAGTTAGAGATTTCCTCAGTAGATGAAGTAAAGAGTTGTTCTAGATGATTTTTGAAATCTGAAATTCTGCGACTATAGTTCTGAGATCAACCCTTCAGAGAATGTCCACTTTGCAGACTGAAGAGAGATGAAAATTAAAAGGAGGGGAGATGGAATTCTGGAGGATGGTAATGGAAAGAAGTTATGGTTTAGGAAATATAAAGGAAAAATAAAAAGAAATGAGATTTTTTTAATCTAAAGCAGTCTTTGGCCATTATAATTATCATACCTGAAGTGGTTTGTGATAGTCTCTATTGAGAACAAAATAGGAATAGTAGGAATAATAGGGGTTATATAAGGACACACCCTTCTTCATGGAAGGGTGTTATATTGGCTATTGCAGAAATAGGTTGGATTTGCAAGATACACTCACTGGAAGCTGGTTATTTCATCCGAGGTATTATGACTGCATTTCTAGTAGCTGTTATCTGGTAACAGTAGTGCCAATCAAGGAAACATAAGCCTCCGATTTTCAGCCAGCTACCCTTAGGTGTAGATAACTGAGAAGTAAGAGATTAATTCAGATGATGCAGGCACTTGATTTGCACTGGTTAAATTACATCTGGAATATTGTGTCCAGTTCTGGGTACCCTACTTTAAGAAGGACAAGGGCATTGACAAACTAAATTTCACCCAGAAGAGAGCAATTAAAATAGTAAGGAATCTTAGTTATCTTAGGACTGACTGGTACAGTGAGAAGAAGTGTTGATTTGGAATTATAAAACCTTAGATCTAATCCCAGTCTTAATGATTCACTGATTCTGTGGCAGCGAGGTGGCACAGTGGATAGAGCACTGGGCTTGGAATCAGGAAGATTCATCAAATCTGGCCTCAGATACTTACTAGCTGTGTAACCTGGGCAAGTCACTTAACCCTGTTTGTTTCACTTTCCTCATCTGCAAAATGAACTGGAGAAGGAAATGGCAACTCGCTTAACTCTGTTTGCCTCAGTTTCCTCATCTGTAAAATGAGCTAGAGAAGGAAATGACAAGTCACTTAAGCCTGTTTGCCTCAGTTTCCTCATCTGTAAAATGAGCTAGAGAAGGAAATGACAAACCACTCCAGTATCTTTGCCAAGAAAACCCCAAATGGGGTCATGAAGAGTCAGACACGACTGAAAAAGACTGAACAAAGACAGCAACAACAACAAAAAGTGTTGTTGGGGCCTTGGCCAAGCTGTTCAATTTCTCTGGCACTTATTTATTTATTTGTAAAATGAGGAGGTGACTAGATGTTCTCTAAATTCTCTCCCAGGTCTAAAACCTATAAATTTGAAGGTTTCACAGGAGAAGAGAAGAGTTAGAGGGCCCACATTTGCCATCTTCAAATACTTAAAGGGCCATGATGCGGAAGTAGATATTTTGTGGGGGCAGGCACTAGCATCTGGAGGATCAGGAGAGGGTCCACATAGGAAGTGGCGCTTGAGCTGCATTTTGAAGGAAACTAGGGATGCCAAGAGGCGGAGGTGAGGCTTCCTGACCAATGGAGCTGTCCCAAAATGGAACAGGTTGCCTCACGAAATATTGAGCTGCCTAGCACTGTACGTATAAACAGACAGAGGTTGGGTGATAATATAGATTACTGCATTGAGTAGGAGGTTGGAGTAGGTGACCACTAAAGTCTTTTTCAACTCTCAGGCCTTGTGATTCAATGAGACTGCTCAGTGCAAAGTCTGTAATCAAGCCATATTACGTCTGAGCTGTCTCCCCAAACTACCATTCTAGAAGCCCTCTGATGAAAGGAAAGGATCTTAATTTGAAATGACTTATTTTTAGTAAACCCATGCTAGATCCTAGTAAATTCTGCTTTTCTTCCTAAGTTTTCACTAACCTTTCTGTTTGATAACCCACCATAACATTTTGTTGGGGTTCAACATCATGGTTATTGGAGTGGGGTCATATTTTTCTCATTTTTAAAAGTCTGGAAAATGTGTTCATTTCCAGCATGGTGCTGAGTCATTTTTCAGTCATGTCCAACTCTTTGTGACCTCAGTTGGGGTTTTCTTTGTGGAGATACAGGAGTGGTTTGCCATTGCTTTCTCCAGCTCATTTTACAGATGAGGAAACCGAGGTAAGCAGGGTTAAGAGACCTGCCCAGGGTCATATAGCTAGTAAGTGTTTGAGGCCAGATTTGAACTCAGGAAGATGAGTCTTCCTGACTCCAGGCCCAGTGCTCTATCCATTGTGTCACCTAGCTGCCCCGTTTCCAACATGATAATTTCCACATTCTCTCTATCTGGGGATCTACTGAGTCTGGATACCTCTCCCCGCTTTTTGACGTTATCTGCATCCCATAGCTTGTTGATCTTTCCTTTTCAAGTCTTGGGCCACATGAGCTGATTTCCAGGCTTGCTATTTTCTTCATTTCAACATCATAGAATCACTGACTTGGGACAGAACCTCAGAGGGCGTCTAGTCAAACCATGAACCCCTGCTACAATAGTCTGAAAGGCACTCATTCATTTCCTGTTTGAAGACCTTCAGAGAGATGGAACACTGCCTCTCGAGTTCACTTATTATATCTGGGGAGTATTCTAATTGTTAGAGATCCTTATATTGAGCCAAAATCTGCTTCCCTTTACTTTGCCATCTATTGGTCTTAATTCTGTCTTCCTGAATGAGGTAGAATAAGTCTAACCCCTCTTATTACACAAAAAACCTTCAATTGAAGACAGCTGTTATTTCCTCATCCTCCCTGCCCTGTCTTCCTTCCTTTAAGCTAAAAATGTCTAGCTTCTTCACCAGTCTTCATTTGATAGTATGTTTAGTGACACATGGGAGGGTATAAGGATTACATTTGTAGCATTCACTGTAATTATACACTTGTAGTTACCATGGATTACCATAAGATGGAGTTTACACGTCTTCTTGTATTTTTCCCAAGTGAGCCGCCCAGGCCTCTTGAGAAGCCAAATTCGCCCGTGGCATCTGAAGGGAGTAGATTAAAGTGTGTAGTTTCCCCCAAACCCTATAAAACTCAGAGCCATTAATTTCTGACCTGTGAGGGACTCGTGGTCAGGGATTTTTATTGCTTCACAGCAAGCTGACGAGTTTGAAAAAAGATGATGCAAAATAGTTCAAGCATCAGCAGCAGCTATTGCTCAGGCAGGCATAGGAAACAATTTTTTTTCCCGACAGTGTCAACCATCCTGCCAATCCCTGCCACCCCTACAGAGATTCTGAATTTGGTGAACAAAAAGCAATTGCTCCTTATAGAGGACGGATTTTTATCAGGGACAGTGGTCTCACACGGCCTCCTCAAATAAGATCCTTTAGAGAGCCTCCTGCTCCTCCAATGCATGAAGTCGCTGCCTTGGAAGGCCGTCTGGTATAATGGATGGATCTGGAGTTAGGAAGACCAAATTCCTCCTTAGACACCTCTCTGAGCTACTGAATAGCACCTACTTCACCAGGTTGTTGTGAGGATAAATAAGGTTCTGCGTACAAAGTACTTTGAAAACTCTACTATTAGCTATCCTTGTACTTTGCTTCTCTACAGAATCCCTCTCCCCCCACCCCCAACACACAGCTTTCATCCCCATGACCTGTAGGACTGCATTCTCAAAGGTCACCAAGTATCCCTTCCTTTCCAGTAACCAGTAGCTCCACTCAGAGGCATTACTCTCTTGAACCTCTCAGGCATTTGATACTTTGGACTGCTGACTCATTATTAAATCTCTTCTCTCTGAGCTTTTCTTGCATTCTTGCATCCTCTCCATTTATTGCTCTCACCCCTCTCTGATTCTTGTTCCTCCCCCACATCATGACCATGGGCAACTCCAGGCCTCAGTCCTCCTCCACCCTCAGCTCTGTTCTTATTTCCAGAAATCTGGCCTTCTGCACACTAAGCCTTTGCTTCAGCTTTCTGCTCCTCCTGTCTTGTCAGCCAGTCCCTTTAAAGGACACCTTGGGATTTTATTTTATTGGTTGCTAAACCCCAAAGAACATAGAGACAAGTAGGTTGCATCTCCCTGTGACCTCACTTTCCAATCAGGATCTGGTTACCAGAGAGACTAAGTTACTAGCATATGGTGCTTCTATTCTTTCTCCTGATACTCCTCCAGGCTTCCCACCCTCTGCCTAAAAAAAAAAAAAAAAAGAAAGAAAGGAAGGAAGAAAAAGTGCTACTTGATATGGAAAGGATTTATTTAGCTAAGCTCATCATTTTGTAACATCTACCTACTTCTGTAAAGGTTTTTTTTTTCCTCCCAAAGTTCCCTGTTGATCATTTTAAGAACATTTTGGACAGAAGTGATTGCTGGATCGTTTTTGCCTTTTTTTAAGTGTTTCCTCACAAAGGACACATACCACTGGACCGGATTATTGTGAATGTCCATGAAAACTTTACCCTCTTTAGTATGTGTACTATCTTCCAAGAGCTGAGAGAGTTGAGGTGCTTCTGGTTTGGAGATAGCAGTATTTGAGCTCTCTTTCAACCCTCTGATCCTCCTTCCTATTGATAGAGGAAGCCATTCTGGAAATAAAACCTCCTTCAGCCTAGATTTAGATCTACCATTAACACAGAGGAACATGCCCACTGTTTCCAAAAGATACTTAGTGTGTACAAAAACAAAGGTCTCTTACATGGAACCACTTTATGGCTCCCATATCTATCTCATGTGATAGAGCCTACTATGGCTACCATGAACCCTAGTATGTATTGTCTACAAGATTATATCATAGATGCCTAGAGAACTGGGAAGAGAAAAGAACTAGGAAGAGAAAGACCACTGGGGCCCATAGAGGGACAGAGCTTGAAACCAGAAAAGTGGCCATTGGGCTTGAAAATGAGCCTTTAAAAATATGACTGATGTGGAATGAATGTCTTGGAATGTAGTGAAGGCATGCACACTTTTTATAGCCTTGAATTGACAGTAATGGGTTTCCCATTGGCCTTTGGAGCTAAGGGGAAATACAATGGGTATTAATTTTTCTGTGCCCTAGCCCTGGCCATTAAAGTGCTGAGCATTTGTCTGTCAAGCTCTACTTGTATTTATGTTTACCCACAGGACGAAGTTTGGCTTGTTTTGGAGTTTTTGTTTGTCACTTTTGCTTCCCTCCCTCAGGTATTTCTTTACTAGCGTGGCCTCCGCTGTGCTTGGTATCATCCTCCTTATTATTTTGCTACTGCACGTCTTCATCCAGTACTTTGTGAACCCAGAGAAACTTCGCACAGACCTCCAGTTTGAAAGTACGTTATTCAATGCTCTTTCGGAATTGCATTTAAACAGGGTGATTTCATGTTATGCTTTTAAATACTTTGGCTATTATATCTGTAAACTTTCCAGTTTACTTTCCAGTAAACATTTGCAGGTAATAGGTGGGGATTGGTTAGCCTACTTTCTCCTTCCTTTAATGGGAGGGAGGTTCTTGGATCTTTATCTGTAGCACAAACTCAGCCTAGGCTGATAGGTAGCTCACCATTTCCTGAAAAGTTTGGTTGCAACATGATGGCTACCATGTTAAAAATGTATGGCATGGCAGTCATGTGGTACTAGTTTTTATAAGATGCCCTGTATTGTGAATCCTGGATATTACAGGTAGGGGTTTTGCTGTGGCCTTGCCCTGGAGGCGTTGCATTCTCTGTAAGAATCAGGCCCAGCTAGTCAAGCGTGACCCGAATGGAGAAATGTTGAAAGGGAGTATGTCCCAGGGGCCAGGATGTGCTGGCTATTCTAGGTCAACTATATGCACACCATGAACTACGTAAGCCCTTACTGAGACTTTACTATATATAGCTAATCTCTGAGCAATCACAGAAGCTTCCACCAGTTAGGCAGCAATTTTATTCATTTGTCAGGGGCTACTCAGGAGGATCTAGGAATGACTTGGAGGCTCTTGCTGTGCACACACACGTACATACATACACACACACATACAAACGCACACACTTCCTTATTCTACTAGAATTTTATTACAAGACACTTCTCTGTAATACAGAATAAGACAGACTCAACTTGGACCCTATCCAAAGGATTCATTACCAAAATTAAGACCTGTAACATCACCAAGACACAGATTATCAAGGACAGAATTCTTTCAAGGGCATTTGCCTCAAGTGATGACAAGGTCGTGGAAAATTCAGCAGAAAGTAGGATTTGCTCCTATCTACCCTAAGTCAGCTGCAGCCCTATCAGGGCAGAGAAAGGGAAGGAAATGAGCATTTTAATGCACCCACCATGGGGAAAGCACTGTGCTCAACATTTATGCAAATATTATCTTGTTTGATCCTCTAACATCCAGGATTCACAATAAGGGTCATCTTTCAAAAACTAGCACCCCATGGCCTTGAGGTCAGGCACCCCTAACCTGGTAACCATACTGCCACCAAACCTTTTAGGAAATGGCAAGCCACCTATCAGCCTAGGCTGTGTTTCTGCCACAGATAAAGACTCAATACGGGCAAATACCATCAGCAGGAAAGAATAATTAGAAATTAATTAGGATCCTCTTTAAATTTCCAGCCTCAAAACTGATCACATTCATTAAGATGTTTGCATTTCCTAAAGGAATTAATGCCCAGGAGTAAAAGATAATGTGTTTGAATTTATATAAATATGTCATTAAAATTTCACATATTTTGTTGCAAGAATTCAGGATCTGTTAACCTCTCCTGTATTTATATCTCCAATCAAAGGATAAGGTTTTACTTAAGCTAAAAAAAAATTATCCAGAAGCTGTGTGACACAGTAGACAGAGAGCCAAGAAGAACTGGGTTCAAGTCCCAGAGTGACCACTTAAGTCATTCAACTGCTCAGTCCTGGAGGCAATGCTCCAAAATTCAAAGTTGCTTTGCAATGGTGGACCTGCATGGGTAGTAGGAGGTTTTTCATTCAGAGCTCCATGTACCAGTTAAATCACAGATCCAGAGCAACAAATGATTATACTTCCCCCAAAAAAGGATATGCCTCAAACCTGAATTTATGATTTCATAATTTCTTTGATGTAAACTTTAGCTGCTATTCATAAGCCTAACATTGACCCGTAAAACAGACACTGATAGAGCAAAAATAGCCCATAGAGTTAATTATGACTACTATTACTAACAATAGCTAGCATTTTTATATCGCTTTAAGGTTTGCAAAGCACTTTACAAATATTATCTCATTTGATCTTTACAGCAATCCTGGAAGGTAGGTGATATTATTATCCCTATTTTACAGATGAGGAAACTGAGGCAAACAGAGGTCACAAAGCTAGTCAGTGGTTGAGGCAGGATCTGAACTCAGGTTTTCTTGACTCTAGGTCCACCATTGTATCCATCCACTGCACCACAAAGTTCAGTCTAAAAAGTCATGGGACGATCTGCTTTCATTGGTTTGAGACCTCTGGACCTCTATTTCCACATCACTACCTATTCCTTTTCTTTTCCCAGTATTGCCATATAGTCTCTTTAGTGATGGATGATCTTCGGGCCACATAGAATTTTTGCGTATGTTCTTTCCCATGGCTAGCAATGCAGTCAGAATCAGCTACTTTTATCTATAACCAATGATTTGATTATAAATGAACTATATACCAAGAACCAGTTTTATTGTTCAGTGACTCCTTTACTTTAGCACTGGATATGTACCATATTCTGTGTTTCCAGTCTTCTCTCATACTACTCCCCTACACATCTTCAATGCTCTGGTCAAATTATGCTGCTCAGCATTTTCTAAACTTCATTTTCCTGACTTTGAGTCTTTGCTCATGCCTAAGATGTAGTCCTTACTTGACTATTGAAAGTCTATCTGTCCTCCAAAGCTCAGTTCAAATGTCATTTTCTCCATGAAGTTTTACCTAGTCCTCTTCCCAACCCTCCTCCACCCCCACCCCCGCCAAGCCCAACTAGAAGTGATATCCCTACCTTTTGGGTTCTCCTAGTATGTATACCTCTCTTATGCAATAATAATTTTATTATTCATGTACATGTCTTATCTCCCCTGTTAGACTCTAAGTTCCATTAAAGCAGAGACCATGCTCCCAGCCCTTAGTTTTTTTTCCAATTTTTGAAACATTTTTATTTAAAGTTTTGAGTTCCAAATTCTATACCTCCTTCCTTCCCCTTCCCTCTCCCCTCCCTGAGATGGTTAGCAATCAGAAACAGATTACACATGGGCAATACAAGGAGACTCAAATAAAAGAAAAATAATGAAAAAAAAGAAAAAGAAAAATAGTATATTTTGGTCTGTATTCGATCAGTATCAGTTCTTTCTCTGGAGGTGGATAGTATGCTTCATCATTAGTCCTTTGGGATTGTCTTAGATCATTGTATTGCTGAGAATAGCTAAGTCATTCACAGTTTTCATCAAACAATAGTGCTGTTACTTGTGTACAATGTTCTCCTGGTTCTGTTCACTTCACTATGCATCAGTTCATGTAAGTCTTCACAAGTTTTTCTGAAATCATTCTGTTTGTCATTCATATAGCACAATAATATTCCTTTTTAATCACATACCACAGCTTGTTTAGCCATTCCCCAACTGATGGGCATCCCTTCAATTTCTGCTTCTTAGCCACCACTGAAACACCTAGCCCTTAGTTTTGCAGATAACAGGTACTTGAGAATTGTTTGTTTTATTAAAATATTAGGGCATTAATGTACTGTAAGAATGAAGAAGGATTTTTTAAAGACACTTATAGGAGATTATGATACAATGGAAAACATGCTTACTGGACTGGGAATCAAGAGTCTAATTTTGGCTCTGCAAAATGAGCTGTGCAACTATGAGAGAATCACTTAATTTCTTTGGTCCCCAGTTACTCCCTTGTAGAATTAATAGGTTAGATTAGCTACTTTCTGAGATCCTTTCCACTCCTAAAATTCTTTGAATCTTTGATGTAAAGATAACATGAGAAATATATCCTGTGCTTGGAAAGGAAGTCAAAAGGCATGTAAAATACACTAAATTAAACTAGTAGGAAATAGAAAAGAAGTAAATAGAATTTTCTAGGACCTTTGGGTTGGTTCTCAAAACCAACTTCAAATCCTGTCTTCTGACACCTACTACTGATATAACTTTTGGCAAGTCACTTACCCTCTCTGGACTGAAGTTTCCTCCAACCCAATGAGGGGTTGCACTATATGACCTCTGAGGTCCCTTTTAGCTCCTGATCTATGAACCTGTGATTCATCATCTTTTTCACTTGTCCTGAATTCCATGTAGGAAACTATGGTTACTGCCCTTAGTACCCGTGGCCTGACTGCCAAAGGCCAAAGGACTTTTATGGCCCGTGAAAATGGCAGAAACAGGACTTATCTCTCCATTCACAGCCTTTCTCCTTTTTCCCTCCTACCCCATCCATAGTCATCTGTTTATCTTCTTCCTCAATAAGGCTCTGGGCACCTAGGAGTAGTAATAAGTATTTCGTCTTTAATTCTTCCTTATGAAGAACATTCTGTTTTCTCATAAGAACCTAACAATTGGAAGGGTAATTTTTTTTTTGCTTAATATCATGAGTACACTCATATTCTAGTAAAGAAAAAAAAGTAATACTCATGAGGCTTTTGTTACTATTTACAAATACCTGTCAATACCTGCCTTATATTTCTGCATCACCACAAGGTAGACAAGATAATGGCAGCTTTTTTTTTCCTGGAAGAAAACCTCCTTTATCTATGCTCAGGACTTTTTTTTTAAGTAAGGTGCTGCTTTCTTTTTCAGTCAGAAAGATGTGAAGAGTTCTCCAAAGAAACAGAGCTTCCCCTATGGTTTTCCCTCATTCACTTTTCTGACATTTGTTGTTGTTGTCTGATTCAGTTTTGGGTGGGTTGAGTTGTTTCTGTTTGTTTGATTTTTTGAATGTTTTATTCTGTGCTCTTTGCATTGGTGTCACCTTGATACAATGATAACTTACATTTACTTAGCATTTTACATTTATAAAACACTTTCTTGTTCAATATTTTGTACCATAGGACCATGTATTTAGAGCTGGAAGGGACCTCAGAGGCCATCTAGTCCTATCCCTTCATTTAACAGATGAGCAACCGGGGTGCATAGAGGGTAAATGACTTAACCAAGGTCACACAAATGGCAAGGAGTAAGCACAGGATTTGAACGTGGAACCTTTGCCTCCAAATCCAGTGCTCATTCCATCATATTATCATGCTTCTCAACTATGACACAACAAGATATTTCTCCAGTTCTCTTACTCAGTGTCCATGAGCCCCCAGGGATTGACAGGAATATGACTTCCACTATCTCTATGAAGAATTCAAGCTTTCAATTAAGCAGTGGAAAGTGTTCCACAGTAGCAAACCCTTTCTTGATTTTTTGAGGCTGTTTGGTTATTTATTTTGCCCTTTTTTCCATGCCAGCTTTTTTTCCGTGATTTTGTCTATTAGATATTGAATACTGAATCTAACAGTTACTCTTAAGGTCCACTTGACTTTTCTCATCCTTATTATTTGTCTTGCTGTCATAATTCATAAAGTGAAATTTAGTATTTGATTTTCCTCTTGTTTTTCTAGTCCATCAGCAAAGACAAAGGGAGAAAAATGTTTCAGGAAAAAGACCCAGTTTTAACACGAGTTTAGTTCAACTGGGCTCATCAACTAGGCCTGTTATTTCTCCCTCCTCAAGTCTTCCTAGAGTCCTTTGACTGGATCCCTCCATTGCTCTCACTAAATTTTATATTACTTCATACTTATTTGTGCACATGCTATGTGGCTCCCTTCCTTGTTAGATTGTAAGCTCCTTTGGGGGCAGGGATTGGATCACGTGTCACCTTTGTTTTCCCAGTTCCTGGCACAGTGCCTTGCCCAGACTAAGTTCTTAATCATACTTGTTTGTTAAACTGAATCAGATTAGAAAAAAAAAGTCCTGCTGTTACCATGAAGTGACTAATGAGGACTAAGGGTATCCAAAATGAATGTGCCACCCTCCTGGACTGCCTTCGACTCTAGGACAGGGCTTCTCAGTATTTTTTATGTCATGGAGCCATTTATCAGTCTGGTGAAGCCTCTGGGTCCTTTCTGAAATTAACATTTTTAAATGCATAAGATAAAATACATAAGATTACAAAAGAAACAAATTATATTGAAATAGTTATGCAAAATAAAGTTTTTAAAGTTTACTGGTAAGAACCCGTACCCTACCAAGAAGCAGATGAACAGTGAAAGCAATTTAATTGCAGTGAAGTGATGTTTCTAAGTAGCTTTAAGACTATATCCTCTGACCTGATATGTGACAGGGTAATCTTAACTTCATCCACTCTTTGGCAGCTCCAAAGGGAAGAGGACCTTGACAGGACATTAGCCTTCCCTAGCTCGTGTAGGCTGATTCCAAATGTGTTTCTCTACCACCAAACCCACTGCTTCTCTCTTTGTCCCAGCAGTTTATCTCCTTCATAGAAATAATACAAGGCTGCATTTAATCCTAGAACAAAGCCTATTTATCAGTGCATAACAGTTCTGAAATTCATAGGCCCTTGAAAGAAGAGTAAGAGATGTATATTCAGATGTTTCTCACCAGAGAGGTTTGTTACTGAAACAGTATCTCCAAAAGAACAGTACCAGCAATTTTTCTTCATTCTTTAATAAAAATACTATACTTTGTACTATACTATACTTTGTTTCATTCCCTGATATGCCCCTCCCACTTCTCTTGCATAGAAAGCAATTTCAGTGTCTTTGAATGCAAAAAGGAAGAGTGCATAGATAAAACTAACTTCTTAAAAAATATTACAAGGCTATTTCTATTTTGTGACCTATTATTCCTGAGATGCAAGGAACTTGATTTGAAACACCTATATAGCAGGCAGTAGGGGTGGGGAAAGGACTTTTAAATCCTTCTTGCAAGTTATGTGAAGAGAGCACCCATAGATGCAACTAGACACTAAAAAAGTCTAGATGACCAAGCTTGAAGACTAACTGACCTACTGGATAACAGACAGGTCCAAGATCCAAAACGATCTCAACATCCTAGAACAATGGACTAAAGCTAAGGGGAAATTTAATAAAAGTAAATATAAATGCCTACACTTGGATTTTTTAAAATCACTTTTCCAAGCATAAGACATGTGGTTAGATAATAGTTCGAGTGAAAAAGATCTGGACATCCTAGTGGACTTCAAACTCCAAAGCCAACAGAGTGACATAGCCAGACAAACCCCCAAAGACTAAAGAGACATTCTCATACTGTCTGTTTCAGTATTCTTAACAACTTAGTTCTACAAAGGTTATAGGAAGCCATTCTTCCATTTTTGCTCTAGATTGCCCTACACACACACACACACACACACACACACACACACACTTCCATTATGTTCATATACTATAATTTGTTTAGCCATTCTCCAGTCATTTGGTACATATTTTATCTCTACGTTGAATTGTTTTATTTTCTTATCACAAATAAGGCTTCAATGAAGTTTTTTTTGGTTTTTGGTTTTCTTTTTTTAACATCTGAGCCCTTCCTTGCTATCAATAACCTCCTTGGAAAACAGTCCCAGTGGTAGAATCCCTGTGTTAAAGGGCATAAGCAATTTAGTAACTTTTCTTGCCTAATTTGAAAGTATTTTCCAGAACAGTTGAACCAATTCACAGCCCCATCGACAAGTGATTGTTTTCCCACCCAATTCATTTTTAAAGCTGTTTCTATTGACTCTTCATCTTAACGAAGTAACCACACTGATTTCTTATGGGAGTAAGAGGAATGGGTTATAAAACAAAGCTTTTTGTGGTTTCTTTTGACATTTTTAAGGAGAGATATACTGTCAAAAATTGGTTCTCTGCTCTCACACAAACAGAAACATTTTGAGCTATGCTATGTCAATCAAAAATGCTTCTGGAGTGCCTGTTTGGTTCAAGGCACTGTGTACATTGGTGGGGATGGGGATACACAGAAGTAGAAGGCATGGTTTCTACTTTAAAGCAGATTACAATCTATTTTGGTGGTTTCCCACATTATTACACACAGAGCTTTAAACAAACTGACATGAGGAAAGTTCAGCTAATTCACAAGAAACTGTACATAGAAGACATGGTAGCTGCTTCCAAGTATTTGAAGGGCTTTCATGAGGAAAAGGATCAGACTTGCTCTGGATGGCTCCAGAGAGCAGAACCAGGAGCAAGGGGTAAGCAGATTTAAGTATTCAGTGGAAAGAGCATGATATGTGAAGTCAAAGAGGCTGGATTGGAAAATCCTGTTCAGGCACTTACTACTTCCCTAATCTTAGGTAAATCCCTCCACCTCTCCAAACCTCATTATCTTCATTTGTCAAAGGATGGGACTGGACTAGGTGATCTAGAGTTCTTTCAAGCTAAATCTAAACCCTATGATCTCATGATGCTGTAAATTGTAGAGTCTGATTTTACCTTTATAAAAGGATAAATTTTCTAACCATTAGGAGGACTAACCATAAGTTGAATGGGCTGCCTTAGTGGACTCCCTATCACTTGAAGTCTTCAGCTGATCAATCAATCAATAAACATTTATTAAGCACCTATTGGTCCTAAGCACTGGCAATACAAAAAGAGGCAAAAGACAGCCCCTACCCTCAAGGAGTTTACACTCTAATGGGAGAAATAACATGCAAACTATATATGTGTGTGGGTGGGTGTGTGTACACAAATAGTTATACCTATATGTATATATATCTATTTTTATATTTATATATACATATTCACATATGTGTATGATAAATAGGGAATAACTAGCAGATAGAAGACAATAGAATTAAGAAGAGAAGGGATTTTAGTTAGGACTTAAAGGAAGCTAGAGAAATTACTGGGAGTTGTCAGAGATGTTGTAGAAAAAATTCCTCTTTAGGTACAGGACTGAAAAATAGGACCTCAGGTTTCTTCTAACTCAGATTCTATGAATGTCCTTTGGAAATTCCACTTTCCCTCCAACTTACAACAGGCTGTTTAGCTACAGCTAAGGAATATAAGGGCAATGTCCCATCTCTGACAGAGTCAAGAAGCATTAATTAGTCTCTCTTTGTATGCCAGACACATCCGAGTTGTCTGACCCTGAGCAAGACATTTAAATTCTTAGTAATCTAGGTAGCTCTTTAAGACTATAAATCACATGCTGAGTGAGAGGAGCAGAACCAGGAGAACATTGTACACAAACACAGACATATTGATTCTGTGATGACTAACTTTGATAGACTTGGCTCTTCTCAGCAATACAAGGTTCAAAGACAGCTCCAAAGGCCTCATGATGGAAAGAGCTATCTACATACAGAGAAAGAACTACGGAGTCTGAATGCAGATTGAAGGAAACTATCTACTCTCATTTTTTCTATATCTTTTTTTGGTTTTGTTTCTTCTTTCCATGATTCACTCCATTGATCATGGTTCTTCTTTATGACTTGACTATTGTGTAAATATGTTTAATGCGAAGGTATATGTAGAACATACATCAGATTCCATGCCACCTTAGGGGGAGGGGGGAGGTGGAAGGGGAGAGAGGGGAAGAAAATTTGGAACTGAAAAACCTGTGGAATTGAGTGTCGTAAACTAAAAATTAAAAAATCTAAAAAAAAAGAGTAAAAAGAATTTAATCTAGGTGAAAAAAAGACTATAAAACACAGAAGAGGTAGCAACCTGCTTTGATAAGGAGTTTCCTCTCTTGGAAGTTCCCTTTACCAATGAAATCACAGATACAGGCCCTAATGCTCTCCTAAGGAACATAGTACCCAATGGAGCCAGCCTCAGAATTAAAACCAAATCTTGAGCAGAGCAACATTGACCTGTTCATATTTGAAGAGCAGGATGTTACTTCATTATTCCAATAAATATACTACATGCCACAAATCCATTACCTCCCCAGAGTTGCTTGAGTGTGGGGAAGGGAAGCAAGGAGCATATTACATCTTGAGATGCCTGCAGACATTGTGGTACAGTCTTTCTTCCCTGCTCTGTTCCGTTACTTGGTCTCCTTGGCTGCTGCTGTGTAAACACCCATTGCCTTGATCTTCTGCTCAGGATGACTGACCCTCAAGTGCTAAGTTCATTTCTGAAGCAGAGGACTGACCACCCACACATTCTCATTTTCCATTCAGTGTTTGATAAATTCCAGATGGGAAGTTCTGCCTCTTCTCTGTTGATTAGAATACATCAAACTATCATCTCCTAACACAGTTATTTGAGGGCCTTTATGAAGAGCTCTGTTATTATTTTTTTTAAGAATCTGGTTGGCCAAGTGGTACAGCCAACAATCAGAAAAACAAACGAAAAGCAAACGCAGGCACATTTTGTTAACATGCCTATGGCTGTGATTTAGGTGCTCTTCTTCAGCCTTTTTTCTGTGTGGTTCAATAATTTATCTACCTTCAAAAGGAGTTACTCTGCTATTCCTTAATAGAGGAGGTGGTTACAATTTAAATTTCTTCTTCAAAAATTTCTTCTTAATCTTCTCATTTATTGTAGGTTGTAGGAAAGTTACAAAGACGGACATAAAATTACAATAGAGTTTTTAAAAAGAGGAGGACAAAAGAAAAGTTGGTATGGGATAATTTCTAGTAATACCAATTAAGAGACGTAACTAAGGTAGGTCAAACAGGCCTCTGCCCTAAGATACCAAATTTAAAAAACACTGATAGTTATTTCAGCCTTTCAGCAATGTAGAAACAAAAATTTGTCATCTAATTAGCAAGAATAATCATTGTTTATCCCTTCATTTTTCAAAGAGGAAAAATATCATCACAATTGATGTCTTGACTTGTGAATTAATTAGATTTAAGTGACACAGCTGTGCTGTTGTCAGCCCCACTCTCTCCTCCTGGAATCATCGAAGTCCAGTGGCTAAATAAAAGTCCAGGTGACTGACAATGGCCTGGGATGTGGTGCATGACTTTGGTGTCTTCACTGTCCGACCAGCTCTAAGGGCTCCACAGCTCCTGCTTCAGCTGCCTTTGGAACAAATTGTTTTCATCTATTCCACTGGGGAAAGTCTTCAAATGCTTGGGGTAAACATCCCCCTCACTCACCAACATTACTCTCAACCTGGTTTAGCCCACCTGCTGAGACAGTTTTACCAGGGTATGGCCACTGAGCATGCTCTAGCTTCTTGGAGCCACAGAGTTCAAGTAGAAAGTTGCCAGATGATGGGCAAGGGAGAACTCTTCCACTGCCCTACCCTGCCACTCTCATCCCATAAAGTAGCCTCCCTAGCAACGACCTGGCATGAATGTCTGAGAGTCACTATCTACTTCCACCAAATGAAGGTCTGTTTCTTACCACTTGCTCTAGGTACAATTTGAATTTGTGGTACTTTCCCTGGGCATAAAACTTCTAGTTAAAGCCCTATAAATCAATTCACCAATGCTACTTTATTGAGGCCCAACAATCTAGGATAGGGGTAGGGAACCTGCGGCCTCCAGGCCCCATGTGGCCCTCTAGGTCCTCAAGTGAAGCCCTTTGACTGAATCCAAACTTCACAGAAAAAAAATCCCCTTAATAAAAGGATTTGTTCTGTAAAACTGGACTTAGTCAAAAGGCCACACCCAAGGACCTAGAAGGCCACATGTGGCCACAGGTTCCCCACTCCTGATCTAGGCTCTGGTATTCACTGCCTATGTGACCATGGGCAAGTCATTCAAAATCTCTATGCCTTCATTTCTTCACTTACAAAAAGAAGAGGCTGAATTTAATGACCTATAAAGTCCTTTCCAGCTATAGACCTATGATCCTATACCCGGTGACTGGGATAGGTTCTGTGGGAGAAAGAAGAAATTATAAGACACGGTGGTATGTGAACTTTCATGGAAAGATACTGCTTGTCAGATTGTTGCTGCAATTTTATTATTTTGAGTAACTATAGTTTCACTTTCCCAAATTACAATTAAAAGTGCTTTATATACATTACTCATTTGATTTACCACTCTGAGGTAAGGCAGGCAATGTGATTCATATCACATTAACTTAAGGCTCAGAAAGTTTATGTGATTTGCTCAAGATCACACATTTATTAAATAGAGAATTAAGACTCAAACCCAGGTTTTCTCACTCTTAACTTCAATATAAACCCTAGACTTGCTCAAAATTGCAGTCTAGTAAATGAAGGAGGCAAGACTCAAAACCCATGTCTTCTAACTCTTAAGTTCAGGATTCATTCCAGTACTTTTCTGGTATAAGTCTATTCTACCTCATCAGGACTGATTGCTCAGAGGATCATTTATGAGGAAGATGTTTTCCTAGGTGACTCCTGTAAAGGACCTGACCCTAGCCCGGTCCTCAAGGCTTACCGAACAGTAGCTTCCCAAACCACTCATTCCTTTTTGGAACTGATCCAAGGGAACCTTCCTTACAGAGTCTGCCCTTTTTCCTTTTTTTTTTATTATAGGAGCAACTGCCCTTCTAAAATTATGCATACCCTGTCCTGTTCTCCATGATCTTCCAAAACTCACTAACTGCAGCCCCACAATCATTAGAGTCTCTTAGTACCCCTAAGATGTGCTTTTTCCTGCCTAGTGACTTGAACTCTTGGAAGGCAGGTAGGTGTTCTTAGCATTTCCTCATTTTCTTTGGATATCACTTCCTGTTCATCTCATTTTTATCTTGTTCATACCTGTCTTAAGATTTTTCCCCTTTATAAAGAAAACAAAAACAAAATAAACAATAAACAGAATAAAACAAAATAAAAATTGAATGGTTTTACATTCTATCATCTCTTGACATATTAGTGTCTTTATACCTTCTTTACGCTTCCTCTTGCCCCCAACTGAGCTTTTTAAAAAATACCTTGTGTAGCCTTTGACCCTCTAATACCAACTTTTTCTGAGCCTTAAGTGCTCCTGATTCGATTCTAGCAGGACCATGCTACTCTTTTGTATTCTGAATTATTTGTTTGCCCTTGTTTTCATCTTCCATGTCTGTACCACTAAAAATCTAAGCTGGTGGATTATTCTCTGTGCCCACATTGATCTATTTACCAAGCTACCCACTTTCTTTCATATAGTCAAGACTTAGATTTATCTGGTTAAATAATAGATGGCATCCAATCCCTGTTGAACTGATTTCTCTTGAAGACTTTTAGTGACACTCTACCTATCCTTTCTCCAAAATCATTGAAAGGTGCTCTCTTCAAATCTAGGCTTCATGTCAGATCATCCTGATCCCCTCCTGGTTATTAACACTGTCTCCCTGAGCTCCGTGAGGGAGAGCAGGAATAATTTTGTGTGTGTGTTTTTTTTAATCTCTAGTATCTAGTATAGGACCCTAAAATTAGTAAGCACTTCATAAATATATGTGTGTTGAATTGAATTGAAGTATGTCTGGAATCCTGCTCCTTCTATCATGAAGTCCAAATTGGAGTACTCACTTCCTCCCAAGGATCCCATTCATATCACAACTTCAGCGACTCCTTCCTGGTCAAAATCAAGGTTGGAACTCAGCAGTTCCTCAAATCCCTTCCTCCACTTTTTGAAGGTTGAAATTATCATGAAGGCAATTCAGGAATTGTTAGGAACCTCACGTCCAACCCATAGCTGACCAAGAATACCCTTGCCATCCTTCCTGCCTAGTGGTTATCCAGCCTTCACTTGAAGATCTCTGGTGAAGGGAAGCCTACTACCTCCCAGGCCTAAGTTACAATTAAACTCATTCCACTCACTCGCCTGGAGGCTAAATCTGCCTCTATCTTCTATTCACTGCCCCTAGTTCTGCTATGCCAAGAAGAACAAATCTAATCCTTCTCCAGATGCCAGTCTTTCCAATTCCTTAAGAGGGCTATCCTGTTGCCTCCTAAATCTTTTCTTCCCAGTTCCTCCAACTCATCCTCATATGGCTATTGTTTCCAAGTCTTCTCACCATTCCAGTCACTCCCCTCTGGAAGCTCTCAATTTGTGATTATCCTCTCTTTTTTCAAAGAAATATTTTATTTTTCCCCCAATTACATATAAAAACAATTTTTTAAAAATGTTTTTAACTTTTGAGTTGTCAGTATCCTTTTTCCTTTTTTAAACAATATTTTAGTTTCCCCAATTACGTGTAAAAACAATTTTTAACTTTAATTTTTTAAGTTTTGAGTTCCAAATTCTGCTCCTCCCTCCCTTCCCTCCCCCCTCCCTGAGACAGTAAGCAGTCTATCATAGGTTGTACATATACAATCATGTAAAACATGTGACTATCCTTTCTAAAATGAACTGAGCTGCCCAGAATGGTACATGATACTCTGATGAGGACAGGGTACTACAGCTGTTCACTTCTATTGCTCTTGCTACAATACCTCTCTTAACGAAGGCTATGGCAGGATTAGCCTCTTTGGCATCATAGCATTATAACAGCCATGTCAGCATCGATTGTTGACAAATTTAACATAGGATCATGGCTTGAGAACAGAAAAGCAACTTAGTGTTTATTAAATCCAACCCCCTTGTTTTATAAAGAAACTGAAGCCTAGACAGAAGAAGTGACTTGTCCAGGAGCAACCGCTAATGTCTGAAGCAGGATTTGAACCAAATCTTGCTGACTCCAATTCCAGGATCATACTGAAAATGTGGTCTACTAAAATGCTCATATCATTTCCACATGACACCAACAGAAACACAAGGAGAGCGTACTCTACAAAGGTCACTGCATACTTCCCTTTGCCCTCCATACTTTTTGGGGACTCAGATAAGCATTTCTCCGTCTCTCTTGCTAATAGAGTGTGACTACCTCTTTCGGCTAACTGTGTCTTGAGGGGCTGCTGCTACCGGCACCGGAGAGAGCTATGTTCTGAATTAGGCTTGATCCAACTTTTTTCACTGGAGCTCTCCCTTTTTTTTCCCCGGCTTTGACATTTTTTTTTAATGCTCAGGTGAATTTGATTCACAATTAATAGATTCCCACCAGAACCCCAATGTTTCATACTAATTGGTAGCAACCCAGAGCTGTTGTCCATCAGAGGTGGACTATAAAAATTCAACTTCTAGGTACTTCTTGCTTCTTCGGGGAGGGGTTCCCTTTTATCTTCTCACTGCTGACCAGGCCCTACCCACCCAGAGTGCTAACTCTTCATATCTCAAGGTCTGCCACTGACACCTCCCTGAGCGAGTCTTCTCCAGTAAACTTCTTTGCCTTTTTCTGGAGCTCTCTGATCCTTTTCCCAGAATATTGCTCCCGCTCACACTCAAAGGGATGTAGAATAAAAAAGAATTAAAGTTTTTTGTATCACCCAGAAAATAAAATAATTTAAACCAAGCATATAACTCACACTCTAGATTCACAAAACACAATCGCTTTCATCAAAAACAAGTTCAAGTACAGTCCTGGTTGGCATTGAACAAAAGCTAGCAGAGGCCAATGTGATTGGGGTGAATCATGCTGTTATTTCATTAAACTCTGTTCTTCCACTTTTGAAGCAAATTCTCATTTTCTGTTATTTAGCCATCATGTTCACTCACTCATGAGCATTTTAATTAAAAAATGGAGATTTCTCATCCTCTCACTATATAATAGAGACTTTCCAGGTCTGCATACCTTTAAGATGCACAGATTTGATAGATCAGGGCCTCTTAACCTTGTTTGGACCCCTTGGTCAGCCCAGCCTATGGACCTCTTCTCAGAATCATATTTTTAAATGCACCAAAATAGATAGAAATCCTTATGTACAGATATCCAAATTATTTTTAAAAAAATAAGTTCACAGATCCCAGGTTAATATTTCCTGTGATAGGCAATTTGGGACAGTTTAGCAGTTCTTTGCTATAATGCAGGCTTCTTTCTTTGGGGATTTAGACTGGCAGTTTTCAAAATTTACTAAGTTAAATGTATATGATGCTTAAAACAAACAAAAAATAACAAACCCTAAAATCCTGTTTGTTGAAGTTGCAATCCAGTATAGGCAGGCATTACTCGTGCAGATACAGATATAGTACCTTGATTCCTGCCTGGCTTGAAAGGCCAAATTATTTATTGACTTTAATTAAACAGTCAAAAAGTATTTATTGAGTACTGTCAAATTAAGTTTTAGCGACTCAGCTAAGTGGTGGGGATGCAAAGGAATGCAAAAATATGGTCCCTGGCCTCAAGAAACTCATATTCTTATGGAGGAGACAACATTTAATTAGATATGTACAAGCTATGTATGAAATAGATAAGGTAACCTGAATGGAGAAGGCATTAACTTTTGAAAGCCACGCTAGGATAAAATGCTTTGTCTTTTTTCTTTTTAGATATACATTTATAGGCTACAATTTATGCTTGAACACTCAGAAGCTAAGATTCAATACTGACCCATACACACCTATACCATCCCTCTTTGTATTTTTCTGAAACATCAGCAAATAATCAACATTAGCACTCAAAAGTAATTTATTAATCACCTACTCAGATGGGCAGAGTGTGAGTATAAAAAATAAAGGGTTTTTTGGTATCACCCAGAAAGCAGAATCATTTAAGTATGGATAATTTGCAGATATTGCCCTTGCAATCTAGACATAGCCTAAGCCAAGGCAGCATTGTATAAGCTAACAAACAGCCGTCAGAGGGTAAAGCAAAAACTTGGAATAGACAAGTTAGATATGTCGATGTTACCAGCAGATCACCATAAGAGGGGTGGTAAAAGAGAGGATGCTTGGGGGTCCTTCAGGAAGACAGGACAAGGCTGGAAGAAGTCATAACCTTTCTTCCACAGCACTTTGCAAACCTTGCAGCACTAGACAAATGTAAGTTACTTTCAGTGTTATTATCTCAAGCCATCTAGTAAAGATTTCTGGAACAAATTTTAAGTATGTTAAAAGTCCACAAATATTACCAATCACTAGGATTTGGGGTGGGGTGGAGAGAGCTGCTAAGATTTTTGTTTGAGCATGGTCTTTTTAGGAGGGGGAGCTAAATCTCACTCCCAAAGAAGCTGGTTTCGGTGGTCTTTGGTTCTTTATTAGAAATTTTATCCCATGTGGTTTGACTCCTAGAGAGAGACATTTGACTTCCACACTCTTTCTTCTCACTTACCTTGTTAGACTATCCCCACAATGTGTGGCTGGCATTCCTTCCTTGGCTTCCAGTGCCGACGTCTCCTGTTGTGCTCCTGATGATAGCTGTGGTCACTTTGCTGCTGAGCTTCGTGAGCCTCCTGCTCCTTGGACACTTACTAGGGTTCCACCTCTACCTACGTATGTATTTTTTTTCTTTTTGGTGAGGCAACTGGGGGTAAGTGACTTGCTCAGGGTCACACAGCTAATTAAGTGTCAAGTGTCTGTGGTTGTATTTGAACTCAAGTCTTCTTGGCTCCACGCCAGTGCTCTACCCACCGCAGTCACCTAGCTGCCCTGGTATATAATTTATTATACCAAAGTCAGCATCAAGACCATGCTGCGTTGCTGCCATCCCTGCCCTCCTAAAATCTCTAAATCTTCTTTTTCCCACAAGTGTCCCAAAAGATGTGGATCCACATATGTAAATAGAAATATATAGAAATCTATGTAAAGACATAAATAGAAATAGACAGCATATATAGTACACATTATTGTGGAGATATTTAATGTACGCAATTATGTGTATATGTATATACAATGTATATATACACACATACATACATTCTATATACAAATGTATGTATGCACACACACATATATATGTTTTGCAAAGACACTACATACTTTATCTCATTTGATCATTACAACAAACCCTGGGAGGAAGATGCTATTATTAGTCCCATTTTACATATAAGGAAACTGAGGCAAACTAAATACATTGAAATATATGTAAATACATAGAAATGTATACATATATGGTACACACTGTTGTGGAGATATTCAGTGTCTAGAATTTGTGCATGTGTATGTACATGCTGCTGCTGTTCAGCTGTTCAGTCGTGTCTAACTCTTTGTGACCCCATGGACTACTGCATGCCAGTACTGTTCCTGGGATTTTCATGGTAAAGATGCTGAAGACGTTTGCTATTTCCTTTTCCAGTGGATTAAGGCAAGCACAGTTAAGTGACTTGCCCAGGGTCACATAGCTAGTACGTGTCTGAGCCAGATTTGAACTTAGGTCTTCTTAAATCTGGGTCCAGTGCTCTGTACACTGAATACCTATCTGCCTTGTATATACAGCGTACATACATATATGTGTATATATATATATGTATATGTGTACAGGTACACATACATGTTTTGCAAAGATACTCTACATACATTATCTCATTTGATCCTTAAAACAACCATGGGAGGAAGGTGTTATTATTATTCCTATTCTTACAGATGAGGAAACTGAGGCAAACAGAAGTTAAGTGACTTTTCCAGGGTCACACAGCTAGTAAGTATCTGAGGCAGTATTTGAATTCAGGTTTTCCCGACTCGAGGTCTAGCACTCTATTCACCACATCCCCTAACTGCTTATATTTAAAGAGCTAATATATGTACATGTATATATTTATCAGAGAAGTTTGCTCCCCTGAGCTGATTTTGCTGCTCAAGATCTCCAATTGAATCAGTCTGTAAGGAGGAGTTAGACTAAAATAACACTTCAGATTTATACAGTGAACTTATCTGTTATATGTTAATTATCATTAATATATTACTATATATTATATACTAAGTATTAATCTGTGAATATGTCTGTATTTTATATTATCAAGCATTGGGAAAATGCAGTGCAAAAGAAAGAGTCCTAGCTTTGCAGTCAGGGCACTCAGATTTCTAACTCTGTGTGAACACAGCTAAATTACTTCTCCTCTCTGGGCTGTCTCATCTAGAAAATTAGGGCATTGGAAGAAGTAGCCTCTGAGGTCCTTTTCAACTCAACCTATGACTCCCTGCTCCCAAGCACTTTCTGTACAGAATCTCACTCGATTCTCAAAATACTCCATGAAGTAGACGGTGTAAATATTGTTATTCCCCACTGTCCACATGCAGACACTGAGATTCAGAGAAGTTTTAGGCATCGGTTCAAGGTCACATGGCTTAAAGAGAACTTGATAACTGTCTTAATTTGTGATTCAAAGTGGAATGGACTGACTTTGTAGAAAATACAGATTATATCTTTGTAAATAGTATTATGAATGTAAAGTGCTTTGCAGACCTTAAGGAGCTACATAAATGCTAGTGGTGGTGGTGGTGGTGGTGGTGATAAGTGGGTTCCCTCTCACTTGAGATCTTTAAGAAAAGCCTAGAAACCTCAGGTTTTAAACCCTATTGAGGAGAGTGTTGAGGATACTTTTAATTAGGTTAATGTCAGATCAGATGGGTTCTGTGGTCCCTTCTAATACTGAGAATCTGCTGCTCTGTGCAGAGGTGTGGTCACTAGTTTCATAAGTCACAGACAGGCTAAGGTGGATGAGGCATGAAAGAAGAAAGTCACTGCATTTGACAGTTAAGAGATATCTAATAACCTTAGAGAGAACAGTTTTATTAAAGCGACCCCACTTTAATGGGTTAGGCAGGAGGACAGATTATAAAAGCCAGAGGAATGAGAGGGTGGGGAGGCAGTAAAGGCAGTTCTTTCTAACATCTTCCAAGGACCAGCTCAGGGCAAAGGAAATGTGGTTGTTGCTGCTGGTTGTTGCCCCTGCTGCTGGTGGTGGTGGTTGTTGCTGCTGCTTTTGCTGTTGTTGCTGATGATGAATGATGATGATTGTTGCTCCTGTTGCTGGTTGTTGTTGTTAGAAAATGGAGAGACCTGAGCATAAGTATAGATGACACAGAAGGAGCAATTCTTCCAGTTATCCTGGATCAAAATTTGAGTGCTTTACTTACTATTTATCTCCTGCCACCCCTTCCTCCCTCATCTAGTCAGCATTTGTTGTGTGTGGCCTCTAAGTCTTCCTTTACAATTCCACTTACAAGCCACTTACAGGACTTCCTCATATCATGCCTAGACTGCCGATATTCACTCCTCACTAGTCTTCCCGCTTCCAGTTTCTCCTCCCTGTTGCTCATCAGAGCTACAACTGGCACAAAGGGCCCAGGGTTTTCCCCTGACTTTAGGGATCATGTTCTTCTCTCCTCTGCTTCCTCCTAAAACCCAACTGACCCCCTCTTCCACCTTCTCATAAGTTTGGGTTCCCACTCTGAAACAGTAACCAGACTTAGGCAATCCAGGACTTCTCAGATCAGAGGGGATATCATCGTCCAAACTTACATGGATCCATCTGTCACAACTATCCAAAGTTTCCACATTCTTCAAGACCCAACCTGTAAGATTTGTAGTCTCATCATATCCTTTCATACATAGTGAATTGTCCTTTCCTGTATTTGCCTCACCTCCTCAATTACACTGCAAGTTCCTTGGGAGTGAGATTATGTCTTCTGCTTCCCTTCACCTCTCACAGAAGCCAATGTACTACCTTGAACGTGGTTGACTCAAAAAACATTTATTGGAAAGTGAGATTGGTCTGGAAGATTATGATGAGCCTTGAAATTAAGCATAGTGCCTTAAATTTCATGTAGTCAGAAAGAAGGTTATTTTGGGTCTGTTTTAACAGGAGAATTACATGCGATATCTGTTGTTGTCATCGGCATCATTGTCATTCAGCCAAGTTGGACTCATCATGATGCTATGAACCACAACACATCTTGATCTCTTCTGTTTCCCAAAGTCTACCCAAGCTCATTTTCATTGAACATGCTGACCACCTTCCAATCTGTGAGACTTATTTTCCCATATCATATCTTTGAGCATTTTAACACTGTCCCTGAGATTTTCTTGCAAAGATAGTGGATTGGTTTGCCATTTCCTTCTCCAGTGGATCACCTTTGTCAGATCACTCTGCTATGACCTGTCTGTCTTGGGTAACCCTGTACAGTGTAACTCACAGTTTCATTGAGCTGTACAAGGCCCTCTGCCATAACAAGGCAATGATCCCAGGAAGGGGAGATATCTATAGACATTCTTAAGTTCCCTCAGTCACCCCTTATGTTATATATTTTGGCCTAGACCTATAATTTTCATTGATATAGGTAACTCCCAGTAAAAAAAAATCCCTCTACCAATGTATACTGGCACCTACTCTGCAATTCAGAGTCTTGGAAAGGTGCTTGGGCTACCAAGAATTTGAATGGCTTGATCAGGGTCACACAGTCAGTATGTGTCAGAGGCAATGCTTGAAACCAGATTTTCTTGACTCTGAAGCAAGCCAGCTGTCTACTATGCCTTCCTTCCTCTTCCTTGTGATATATCAAAACATTAATTTATCTAAGCCTCCCCATTGCCCAAAGTAATATCTCCTCCTTGGATCTCTCCATTTTCTTTGTTTGTGCCTCTCCTGGGTACTCATTATATTTTAATTTTTGTTAGTTATTCACATCTTATTTGGACTTCTCGAATCTAGGAACCCTGTAATCTTCATTTTAGAATCCCCTAGCACTTAGTGTTATGCTTTGGACATTTTAAGTACTTAATAAACATCTGTTCATCTTAATTGAATTCTAAGAAAGATTGTTTTACTTGCTTGCTCTCACTGTTGTCAAATCAAATGAAAATTCTATCCTTCTCCAGATTGATTCTGAGAAGTCTTCTTATAGTAATGGCTACCATGCATGTGTTGCTTTTACTGCTTAGCTAGCATTAAAAAAATCCGTTCCACAATCACTATTTAGGGAACATCTTTCATCTGCCTAGCATTTCACTGGGAGGCTAGGGTGGATGGAATAGGAACCCAAAACTGAGTTCCTTCCCTCAAGGAACTTGCCATAAAATCTGAGAAATAAGGATCGTAGAGATAGCATTAGAAAGAACCTCAGAAACCATCTAGTGCTGCTGCTTCATTCTTATAGATTAAAACACTGAGTCCCAGGGAGATTAAGTGATTCAATCCTAACTAATTAAATGACTCCAAGTTCATACAAGGAATATCAGAGCAGGGACTGGAACCCAGATCTTCTGATGCCTGAGCCCAGAGCCCCATCCACTGGACTAAGAACATGAAACAACGGCATTCGAGGCACCAGGCAGATCTTGAAGCATAGCTTGGGGTTTACAGAAGTGAAGAAGCAGTGGGAAAGCATTTTAAAAATGAGCATATTCAATATATCATAAAACTGCCTTTGGATTTGAATTCTCAGAAGGGTCATTCTATGGGTAGCGGTGCTCAGTGAATTGTGTCTTTATTTTACATCTAATTTTTCATATCATTGATGTTTCCATTTGGAAGTGACCCTGAAGGGAGGGAGGAAAGGGGAGAGGTAGTTTCAGTCTCTGTAGTTTCACAGGAATTGGGATGTATTGAAATTCTTCCCAATGAGTAGTCTTCTATTGGGAACAAAGTCCTATATGAACACGATTGAAAGAGAGAGAGATAGGCATAAATTAACTAGCATGGCTTGGAGTATATCTAAGCTATGCTGGGGAAGTATTCATTTACTCTTTGCTTAAACGTCTCCGGACTGTTTTTTTTTTCAACGTATGCTTTGAAATGCTTGTTCCACTGCTCTCTTTTCAGTGGCTTATAATTCTATACTCAGGAAACTCTTCCTAGCCTAGTTTAAGAATTAGTTTTTCTCTGAGACTTCTCTTTCATTGAGTCTTAAGTTAGGGTTAGTCTAGTGGTCTGAGAATCCAAGTAAGTAGTTAAAGTACAGGTGTGCTTTCTTATTGGTGCCACATTATGCCTTGTCTCTACAGGATACAAAGGGAAATTGTTACTAGTGGTTTTCCCCTGGCTTTCGTTAGTGCAGTCAGATATACCAGATAACTTTGTCAAAATAACTCTTTAGAGGCTATCAATGTGAAAACCTTCCTTTTGCTTCATGTCACAGATATAGGTCAAAGGTACTCTGAGTCCCAAATGGGAAAATGTCAGATGAGTTACCTCATCAATCCACAAGCATTTGCTGAGCATCCAAGTATAATATAACACATTGTACTGGTGGCCATAATGCACATTTTTATTATCATTCATTACATAACTATATGCTATTATTAAATTAATCTTGTGCCAATATTATGTATTTATTATATTATCTTGATACAGTACTTTGCATTTCTAAAGCTCTTACTATTCTGAAGCTCAAATCACAGTTTTTAGAGCATCCTCTTGAAGGATGTCCTTTCAACTAATTTACTACAAAAGCATTTGAACTGCTGGAGTGCAAGTCATCCTGCCAGGAGCCATGGGATGTGTGTTTTTCCCTCACCAAAGACTATGCTAGGAATAAGAATGGAACACTTTATACTTGTTTGGCTGTAACCATCACTACCACCATTGTTTCATTATTTTTCTTGTGCAATACTTTGGAGCACTTCCCAGATAATAAGCATCTGAGAAGTAGGTGAGTGGGATAGAGTAAGAAGAGGGAGTCAGAGAATTTGAGGTTGAATCCTCATTGTGTTATTTATTACCTGTATGACCTTGAGCAAGTAAATGATCCTCTAAGGGTCCTCATCAATAAAATGAAGCCATTGGTCTTAGATGACCTCTGAGGTCTTGTCTTGTTCAAAGTATTTGGCATTTTGATCCTAAAATTATCTCTCCCATGAGTGTGGGTATAGCTCCCATTATGCAGACTGTAATCCTACCATGTCTGTCATTCTGTGTGTTTCTCATTCATGTCTTTCTTTCTTTTCCTCCCTCCAGGCTTCCTCCCCTCCCTCCCTTCTTCCTTTTCCTCTTTCCTTCCTTCTTTCCTTTCTTTCTCCATCCATCCATCCCTCTTTTTCTCCCTTCCTCCCTTTCTTTCTTCCTTTCTCCCTCCCTTCTTCCCTTCCTTCCTCTTTCTCCCTCCCTTTCTCCCTTCCTTCCCTCTTTTCTTCCTTCCTTCCTTCCTCTATTCTTCTTTCTTCCTCCCATCCTCACTTCTTTCCTTTCTTCCTTCCTCCCTTCGTTTCTCCTCCCTCCATCCCTCTTTCTTTCTCCTTTCCTCCCTTTCTTTCTCTTTTTCTCCCTTTCCTTCTTCCTCCCTCCCTTCTTCTCCTCCTCCCTCTCTCCCTTCCTCTCTACCTTCTTTCCTCTCTACCTTATTTCTTTCCTTCCTTCCTTCTTTCCTTCCTTCCTTCCTTCCTATCATGCAGTAAAAAGAATTCTGGAGCAAACCACTCAAGTATCTTTGTCAAGAAAACCCCAAATGGAGTCATGGAGACTTGGGCATGAATGAAAAATGACTTAAAATCAACAAAGCATATAAAAAGATACAAGATTGTTTTGGGGGGTCAGATTACTCAGTTGGAAAGGCTTCACATAGAAAGTGTTGCTTGATGTGAGCCTTGCAGAAACCTAGAAATTCTAAGGTGAGGAAAGAGTACCTTCCAGATATAGGGCAAAGCAGAGAGATAGGAGATGGAGTGCCCCATATAAGGAAAAGTTAAAAATTCACTTTGTCTGGGCTTTAATCTATATAAAATGTAATAATGTGTGAAAAGGATAGAAAGATAGATTGGGGTCAGCCTGTTAGGGGCTTTAAATGTCAAATTGGAGTTTTTATCTGACCTTATAGGAAATAAGGAGTCATTGGAATTTATTGCTTTTCCCAGGGAGGAATCAGAACTTGGAGTGACTTAGTTGTGATAATCAAGTCAAAGATTGGAAGCAATTGTGATAAGTCAAGTCAATTAGCATTAAGCACCCACTACATGCCAGGCACTGTGCTAAGTGCTGGGGATACAAAGAAAGGCAAAAAACAGTCCCTGTTCTCTAGGAGCTTACAATCTAATAGGAGAATTAATATGCAACCAACTATTTACAAATAAGCTATATCCAAAATAAATGGGAGATAATCAACAGAGGCTAGGCACTAGCAATTAAGGGGATCAGGAAAGGTTTCTTGCACAAGGTAGGATTTTAGCTGGGACCTGAAGGAAGCCAGGAGGCAAAAAGAAAGAGGTAAAGAATTCCCAGCATGGCTAGCCAGTGAAAATGTATTGAGATGGGAGATACAATGTCATGTCCAAGGAGCAGCAAGGAGGTCATTGTCACTGGATTGTGGATTGTGTGGAAGGGAATAGAGGGTAAGAAAACTGGAAAGGTAGGGAAGAGCTTTAAAAGCAAAACAGAGGTTTTTATATGTATTTTTGCAGGTAACACAGAGCCAATGGAGTTTTTTATTTTAGAGGAAAGATATGGTTGAGCCTGTGTTTTAGGAAGGTCACTCTGACAACTGAGATGAGAATATGCTAGAGTGGGGACAGACGTGAGGCAGGGAGACCAACCCTTGGGCTACGGCTATAGTAATAGTCCAGGTATGAGAAGATGGGGCCTGACTCAAGGTGGTAGTAATGTCAGAGAAGAGAAGGAGATGTCATCCAGGCAAGAGGCGATAAGGGCTTGAACCAGGAGAGTGGTCATGTGAGGGAAGAAGGAGAAGATTCAAGAGATGTCATGAAGTAGAAATGACAGAATTTATCAGTGCGCTCAGCAGTCTACACTGAGGTTGTTAACTTGGGTGACTAGAAGGATGGTACAATTAACAGAGATAAGGAAGCCTGTTTTGGGGAGAAAGATAATGAGTTTTGTTTCAAACAGGTTGAGTTAAAATGTTTCTAGAACATTGGGAGGAGGAAAGGGAATAAGCTTTTATATAGCACCTACTATGTGCCAGGCACTGTACACACATACACCACACTTCACAACAACATTGAGAAGTATGTGATATTATTAGTCCCATTTTACAGTTAAGGAAACTGAGGCAAACAGAGGCTAAGTGACTTGCCCAGGGTCACACAGCTAGTAAGTGTCTAAGGCTGGATTTCAACTCACATCTTCCTGACTCCAGGCCCACTGAGTCACCAGCTACCTTTAAATCTGAGAAGTTCAATATGCTGTTCTTGATATATGACTAGAGCTGGAGACAGATTAAGGCTGTATAAGTAGATATGAGACTTATCAGCATCAAAATGACAATTAAAATGATAGTAGTTGGTGAGGTTACTGAGAGTGAAGAGAAAGAAGAGAAGAGTGCTTAGGACTGAGCCTTTGGGAACACAGTGAGAGGATGTGATAGAAATGATCATCTAGCAGAAGATACTGAAACAGAGTAGATAGACAAGAAGAGACTCCAGAAAGTAGAGGGTCTCAAAAACTCACAGAAGAAAGTATCTGAGAGGAGAAGGTGGTAAACAATTAAAGGTAGCAGAAATGTTGAGAAGGATAAGGATTTAGAAAAGATTATCATATTTCTAGGTTGTGAGGAATAGAAGAAAGATAAGAGAACCACAGTTTGAAGAGATGGTGGGCTCTAGAAAGCTTGAAGGTATGAGAGACTTGGGCTATTTCTAAATAGCAAGGAATGAACCAGGAGATAAAAAAAATTAAGATAAAGGGGAGAGGAAGAGGGAAGGAGGGAGAGAAAGACAAAGAGAGACAGAGAGAGAGACAGAGAGAAAGAGATGGAGAGAGACAGAGACAGAGAGACAGAGAGAGACAGAAACAAAGAGAGACAGAGAGAAAGAGACAGAGAGAGAGACAGAGAGAGACAGAGAAGAAACAGAAAGATTTTAAGGATTACTTGATGAAGCAGAAGAGGGGAAGAAATTCAAAGGTTAGCTACCTTATTATGGAATAATAAGACTAAAATAAAGGAGGTGAGAATAGGTAATAATGTCAAAGGAACTGTTAGATGTAGAGTACATGTAGAGATGGGGGAGCTTACACTGTGAATGGTCTCTATTTTCTCAATAAAGTATGATGGGAGGTCCTCAACCACCATTATGGTGCAGTATAAAAGACATAAGTAACAAAGAGATTAGCAACAGTTGAACAAGAGAGGTCTTTAGAAAGAAATTAAAGATATCTATAGGCATATGAAAAATGCTCGAAATCACTACTGATTAGAGAAATGCAAATCAAAACAACTCTTAGGTACCACATCTCTCCTGTCAGATTGGCTAAAATGACAAAACAGGAAAATGATAAATGCTGGAGAGGATGTGAGAAAATTGGAACATTGTTATATTGTTGGTGGAGTTGTGAACTGATCCAGCCATTCTGGAGAGCAATTTGGAACTATGCCCAAAAGGCTATGAAAATGTTCATACCAGCAATACCACTTCTAGGGTTGTACCCCAAAGAGATCACACAAGTGGAAAAAGGATCCATATGTACAAAAATATTTATAGTGGCTCTTTTTGTGGTAGCTAAGAATTGGAAATCAAAGGGATGCCCATCAATTGGGGAATGGCTGAACAAGCTGTGGTATATGAAGGTAATGGAATACTATTGTGCTACAAGAAATGGGGATGATACAGACTTCATAACAACCTGGAAAAACCTACATGACATAATGCTGAGTGAGAGGAGCAGAGCCAAGAGAAGATTATACACAACCACAGATATATGGAATCTGTGAGGACTAACCTTGACAGACTTTGCTCTTCTCAGCCATACAAGGTGCAAAGACAACTCCAAAGGACTCACGATGGAGAATGCTATCTACTTCCAGAGAAAGAGCTATGAAGTATGAATGCAGATTGAGGCACACTTTATGCTCGCTTTTTTCCCCTTTTTTTCTCTCTTTTGTTTTTGTTTTTGGGTTAGATTTTTTTTGGTTCTGTTTCTTCTTTCTCATGATTCATTCCATTGGTCATAATTCTTCTCCACAACTTGACTAGTGTGTAAATTAATTCAATGCGAAGTTATACGTGGAAGATATATGGGATTCCATGCTGTCTTGGGGAGGAAGGGAAGAAAATCTGGAACTCAAAATTATGTAGAACCGAGTGTTGTAAACTAAAACTTAAAAAAAAAAGAAAGAAAAAAATCAGGGACAAAGAAAAAGGTTATTTTACCACAGTGAGAGCTCAGTGGAGATTAGATAATATAAATTTGTTGTCAACCCAATCAGCATGATTGTGTAACTTCCTCCAGTTCCATTCTGTAGTACATGAGTAGGAGAGAAGGATGATGGATGTAATCCAGGGTTGGGGTTTGGCAATGTGTGATAGGAGTAGGACAAAGGAAAAAGTGATTCGAGAGGAAAGTGTAGAGTTGAATTGGTTTTCGGTAGGGAAAAGGAGGACAATGAAGCTAAAGCAGGGTGATGGCCTGGGAAATTGCTTTTCAATAATTACTCCTCAGGTAGAAAGACCCGAGGCCATGGTGAGGACGAAAAACATGTTTGAGAACAGTCAGGAAAACATAGGAAAAAATGGAATGATAGATCATTTTGATAGGACGAAGGAATTTCAGAGTTCATTTTTATGGAAAGGGAACAATTGTGGGTGATAATATCTACTTTACAGGGCTGTTGTGAGAATCACTCGATCAGCAAACATTTGCCAGGGGATATAAAGAAAGAACAAAAAAAAAATGGTACCTGCCCTCATGGAATTCTATTCTAATGCAGAAGACATAATTATTTGCAAGATACACTGCAGCGTAAATGGAAGAAAATCAGATAATATGTGTGAGACTATATAATGCAAAATACTGTGCAAATATGTCATTATTAATTTAATATATAATTAAAGTGAGGTTCAAGATGGGATAGCGGATAGAGAATGGCCATAGGCTCAAGAAGACCTATGGTCAAGTCCCTCATCCGACAGAGAGTGGCTGAACAAGTCACTTAACCCTTCCATGCCCAGGTACTCTCTGAACCAAACAGTTGCTAACTTGCATTGCTAAAGGGAGTTTCCTGCAAATCAAAGACAGAAAGAATGAATGACTGAAATAGATAGTGAAAAATATAAGGTGTTATTAATATGTTAATAATTACAGAGGAGCTTTAAAGAATGAAGTTCTTAGCGTCTGGTGGTCTTGATCAAGAAAGGTAATTAAAGTGAAAGTTAAGACTTTCTTTGCTTAGGTGAGCTTGATGTGAGTGGATTCTTTGCTTCACTTAAATATACAACTAATTCCTCGTAATAAGGCTATCTCTCCTTTCAACCACCCATTCAAGTCTCAGAATGTTTTTTTGTGTGTGACCATTTTTATTTTTAAGAAATATTTAGGGGAGTGGAGCAAAGATGGCAGCTGGAAAGCAGGGACTTGTGTGAGCTCCCCACCATGTCCCTCCAAAAACCTATAAAAAATGGCTCTGAACAAATTCTAGAACAGCAGAATCCACAAAATAGCAGAGGGAAGCAGGGATCTAGCCCAGGACAGCCTGGATGGTCACTGGGTGAGGTCTATCATGCACAGAGTGGAGGGGAGCAGAGCTCAGCATGGGAAGCAGCAGGACCAACCAGACCAGGAGCCAGGCAGGACAGGCCCTAGCCCCCTGAATCAGCGAGCTGTGGCAGTTACCAGACTTCTCAAACCACAAACACCAAAGACAACAGAGAAGGTTAGTGGGAAAAGCTGCGGGAGACAGAGTTCACTGTTCAGCCACCACCCCAGGGGCAGTGGGGGAGGTGCAGCTACAGAACTATAGCTGCAGTTACTTCCAGCCCCAGGCCCACGTGGTGGGAGGAATTAAGTGGCGGATCAGAGCAGGAGTGCAGAGTCTGCTTAAGATTTGCCTCAGGTCCGGGTTGGTGGTTGTGGAAGGAGGAGTGCTGGTGTGGCAGAGCTGGCTGTTTAGAAATAGCTCTGAAATCAACAGCTCATCCCCTCAAGCTTGGAACAAAGTACTCTTTGCTCTACAAGCAGTCATACCCCAACAAAAAACTCAAGGGTCAAGTAGGTTGGCTGGGAATATGGCCAGGCAGCGAAAACACACCCAGATTCAGTCTCAGACTTTGGAATCCTTCTTTGGTGACAAAGATGACCAAAACATATGGCCTGAAGAAGTCAACAAAGTCAAAGAGCCTACAACAAAAGCCTCCAAGAAAAACATGAACTAGTCTCAGGCCATGGAAGAGCTCAAAAAGGAGTTGGAAAAGCAAGTTAGAGAAGCAGAGGAAAAATTGGGATGAGAAATGAGAATGATGCAAGAAAACCATGAAAAACAAGTCAATGACTTGCTAAAGGAGACCCAAAAAAATACTGAAAAAAATATTGAAGAAAACAACACTTTAAAAAATAGACTAATTCAAATGTCAAAAGAGCTCCAAAAAGCCAATGAGGAGAAGAAAGCCTTGAAAGGCAGAATTAGCCAAATGGAAAAGGAGGTCCAAAAGACCACTGCAGAAAATACTACCTTAAAAATGAGATTGGAGCAAGTGGAAGCTAGTGACTTGATGAGAAATCAAGATATTATAAAACAGAACCAAAGGAATGAAAAAATGGAAGACAATGTCAAATATCTCATTGGAAAAACCACTGACCTGGAAAATAGATCCAGGAGAAATAATTTAAAAATTATTGGACTACCTGAAAGCCATGATCAAAAAAAGAGCCTAGATATCATCTTTCAAGAAATTATCAAGGAGAATTGCCCTGATATTCTAGAGCCAGAAGGTAAAATAGAAATTGAAAGAATCCACAGATCACCTCCTCAAATAGATCCCAAAAAGAAAACTCCTAGGAACACTGTCGCCAAATTCCAGAGCTCCCAGGTCAAGGAGAAAATACTGCAAGCAGCCAGAAAGAAACAATTTGAATATTGTGGAAAAACAATCAGGATAACACAGGATCTGGCAGCTTCCACATTAAGGGACTGAAGGGCTTGGAATATGATATTCTGGAGGTCAATGGAGCTAGGATTAAAACCAGGAATCACCTACCCAGCAAAACTGAGTATCATGCTCCAAGGCAAAATATGGATTTTCAATAAAATAGAGGACTTTCAAGCTTTCTCAGTGAAAAGACCAGAGCTGAATAGAAAATTTGACTTTCAAACACAAGAATCAAGAGAAGCATGAAAAGGTAAACAAGAAAGAGAAATCATAAGGGACCTACTAAAGTTGAACTGTTTTGTTTACATTCCTACATAGAAAGATGATGTGTATGATTCATGAGACATCAATATCGTAGTAGCTGAAAGGAATATGTATATATGTATGTGTATACATATATATACGTGTGTATGTCTATGTATGTATATATGTAGGTATATATATACACACACAAAGGGCACAGGGTGAGTTGAATGTGAAGGGATGATATCTAAAAAAATAAAATCAATTTAAGGGATAAGAGAGGAATATATTGAGAGAGGGAGAAAGGGAGAGATAGAATGGGGTAAATTATCTCACATAAAAGTGGCAAGAAAAAGTGGTTCTGTAGGAAGGGAAGAGGGGGCAGGTGAGGGGCACACTCAATTGGGTATCTTACCCCAAGGGAAGGAGGAAGAAGATAAAAAAGGGGGGATGATAGAAAGGAGGGCAAATGGGAAAGGAGGTAATCAAAAACAAACATTTTTGAAAAGGGACAGGGACAAGGGAGAAAATTCAATAAAGGGGGATAGGTTAGGAAGGAGCAAAACATAGTTAATCTTTCACAACATGAGTATTGTGGAAGGGTTTCACATAATGATACGCATGTGGCCTATGTTGAATTGCTTGCCTTCTTAGGGAGGGTGGGTGGGGAGGGAAGAGGGGAGACAATTTGGAACTCAAAGTTTTAAAAACGGACGTTCAAAAACAACAACAACAAAAAAGTTTTTTAATGCAACTAGGAAATAAGATACACAGGCAATGGGGCATAGAAATTTATCTTGCCCTACAAGAGAAAAAGGGAAAGGGGGAAGGGAGAGGAGTGGGGTGACAGATGGGAGGGCTGACTGGGGAATGGGGCAACCAGAATATACACCATCTTGGAGTAGGGGGAGGGTAGAAATGGGGAAAAAAATTGTAATTCAAACTTTTGTGAAAATCAATGCTGAAAACTAAATATATTAAATAAATTTTAAAAAAGAAATATTTAGAAACCATCTGCTTCTCATGTGTATTGGTCTTAAGGAAAGGAGAAATTCAAAACTGATAAGTTGATGTGCTGTGGAGAAAATAATGTGCCAAAGCAGCCCCTGCTGCTGCTACTACTGTTTTAAAAATCCATATCCACAGAATTTTTTTCAAATTATCTATAAGACTTTGCATAATCAGCTTCTTTTGTTCTTGAAAATTTGTTCTATTTCTGACCTAGATCAGTTTTATCTTTCTTCTGCAGCCTACTGACCCCTGCTCTCAGGGTCTCACCACCTTAGTGTGAACATTCAATTGGCTTTAGAATTATTACAGCTCAAAACTCCTGAGCTCAAATGATCTACCAGTCTCAGCCTCCTCCAGCAGCAAGCATTACATTCAGCATTATGCCTGGCCTTGATCTAAAACTAAAACAAAAACAGAAATAGGAAGCACATCTAATAGTTCTTTGAGCTAATAGAGTCACATGACTCCTTTTTGAGAATTTGTTGTTTTTCAGTCCCTTCCAGTCATGGCCAACTCTTCATGTCCCCATCTGGGGTATTCTTGGCATACATACTAAAGTGGTTTGCCATTTTCTTCTCCACCTTTTCAAGAATACCTCAGTCTAATAAAGGAACTAATCCTTTCTCTCTAGCCTTCATTCCTCTTTGGATATGTTACAATAATTCTACGCTTTTCTCTGTTCTTCCCATCCAGTGTTCCGGCAACTGAGCACCTTTGATTACATGACCCAGGGACGTCAAAAGCAAGGCACAAATCTCCAGATGAAGATTTCTGCACCACTGAAATCCTCCCTTTCCAAGTCTGAGGTAGGAATTTAACAGGAATGATTTATCTCACATTTTTTTTTCATTTTTATTCTTGTGGAAATTGTGGAAAGTTGGTCAAATTGGAAAATTTATTGGCATTGCCAGGTTTAACGACAGATTCAATCACTGAGTTCTTTGTATATGTCATACAGATCAATACTTTTAAGGATTAATTTGTAAGAATTACTTTGTAATTATTTTTTTTAAATATACATACTTTAAGTAATTCTATAATTATGTTGGGATTCTGTAAGACTGCTTTGTAATAATATCATAAATTCTTTTTTTGTAAGAATTTTATAATTTTTGTAAATCTTAAGACTTTATAAAATACTTTTTGTAAGAATTTCCAACTTCTCTGTAAGAATTTACAAAGTATTTGTAAAGAATACCTTGTAAGAATAAGTGGGGCCAGGTGACAACTTTCAGTTTTAGCTTTTTTCTCAATCATTCTTGAGGAGAGCCATCAGTGGGTTTTTATAGATTATTTTTAAACAGGGCTGGTTAATGTGTCAGTTTGTTTAATTTCCTTCATGATAACTTATATTATTTCAGTCAGTGTCAGACCCTGAAGGGCTATACTTGGTAGCATAGAGATATAAGATGAATTTTTGAAAAAAATGATGTAAAATATAGGCTCCCGGAGAGCAGATACTATTTCAATTTTGTCCATATATATTCAGCACCTTACACATAGGCAGCTATGTGGCACAATGGATACTTACTTGCTATGTGACTTTAGGCAAATCATTTAACTGCTGCTTGCTTCAGTTTGTAAAATGGAGTTAATCATAGGACCTACCTCCCAGGGTTGTTGTGGAGATCCAGTAAGATGATTTTGTAAAGTGCTTTGCAAAACTTAAAGAACTATATCAATATTGACTAGCTCTTATTGCTAGGCCTTGAAGGAAAAGGATTCCAACAATCAATTCCCCTTGGAAAGTAGTGTAAATGAAGTCATTTGTCCCAGCTCTGCTATTTACTTCCTGTGTGACCTTAGACAAATGAAATCATTTCACTGGGCCTCAACAACCTTATCTGGAAAATTGGGAGATTGGACTAGATCTCTAATGTACCTCTTTAATGTCCTATTAAATACTATGACTCAGTGAATAACAAGTAGTTTGATTAGATTGGAATTGAGTTTTGAAGGTTGTCCACTCCTAGAGGGGAAGAGAAGGAAGAGAAACCAACAAAAGAAACTGAGGAGTGGACTGGTGCTATTGAAAAACAAGAAAAAGCAATGTTAAGAGAAGCTAAGAGAGGAGTGTATTAACACAGAGGGAGTGATCGTTAGGATCAAATACTACAAAAAGTTCAAGAGAAAATGAAGATTTAGTAGCAAAATTGGAATTTCTGCTTAACAGACAACAGTTTTAGTAAAATGGTGTGGAGGGAAGCAAGATTGAAGAAGACTGAGGAATGAAGAATGAAAGGGAGGAGAGATGGAGCAAGTGGCCTGAGGGAGTGGCAAGCTTAAGGGAAAATTCTGCTAGGGCAGGGGAAACATGAGAATTTGAGTAAGCAAGAGGAAAGAACTAATAAAGAAAGATGAAAAAGTCAGTGAGAGACAGAGACACAGACACGGACAAAAAGAGAGACAGAGACAGAGAAATAGGAAGGAAGGAAGGAAGGAAGGAAGGAAGGAAGGAAGGAAGGAAGGAAGGAAGGAAGGTAGGGAATAAGGAACAAAAGAGGGAAGGAAGGAAGGAAGGTAGGAAGGAGGAGAGAAACACTATGAAGGTCCAAGATAGACATAGGAATAATGGAATTAAGGGTATATGTAGGGAAACAGTCTCAGCAAATAGTACATAAATCTGATCCTCTGAAACTGAAAAAAGAAGGGGGTTGGAACAAATGATCTCTAAGGTACTTTCTGACTTTAAATCCATATATGATGGAGAGATGAGTGGAATCCTGAATGGATTAAACAATCCAAAAAAAGATGTGAGGCCACCTGTTGAGTGAAAGGGAGGTGGAGAAAGAGATGGAAGCTTGAGGACAGAGGAGATTTGGAACTGCTTCTCTGAAAAGGACAATAAGGAAATGCATCAAAGATCAAAGAAAGAGACTTCTGGGTCATGTGACAAACAAGGTAGAAAACTAGATGTCTTCTCTGATCCCACAATTTATCAAATCTCTGCAAAACAGAAATTATGCACCAGAGATAAAAACGATTTCAGCTGTCTCCATTCTCACCCAGAATCAAAAAAAAAAAGATTTGAAAAAATTAATTGATGCTTATCTTGAACTCATTCATCACCTCTCCCTCACCTCCCAAGCTACCAGCAGTAAAGCTACACTAGACAACCCAGCCCCACACCCTAGTCTCCTCTCCTTCTCTTCAATGGCATAGAGATGCAAGCTCCAAATTAAACCCCACACCCCCAACCCACCCTCATCCCAGATCCTTGGAGACCCAAATCTGAACAACAGAAATTTCCCCCTAGCTTAGGTGGCAATGGTGTAGCAGTGCTCTGAACTATCAAGCCAGATAACTGAGGAACAGAGGGAATGTTTGGGAGTGGCTGTACAGGACTACACTAAGCCTAAGGGAAGACTAGACAATTATAAAGATCATGAACCAGAGCATCGGAGTTCAGAGGAGATGGAGAGAGAATGGATAATAAAGAAAATAAGAGAAACTCTCTAGAAAGAGGTAAAAAAAAGAAATGAAAAAAAACTAATAAATAAGACTGATTGAAAGGAAGGAGAGGAAAGGGGTATCTACTTGACTAACTAAGAAGGAAATAAGGGTAGAACAATAAATAACTGGATAAAAACAGAAAAGAAAGAAGAGCTAATAAACAAAATCCTAAAGGAAAAAGCATAACAAACAGAAGGAGATCAGGGGTGAAAGAAATCGGGCCACCTTAAAAGAAACAGGCTAAAGTAATTGAAGAAACACAGTATAGTGTTTACAGAAGGAAAGGGAATAAATCATAAATGAAAAACTCAATATTAGAGACAAATAGAGGAAAGAAATTGTAAACCTAATTCTCATAACTTTAAGTTGAATGGATTAAACAATCCAAAAAAATGACAAAGAATGACAGATGGAATAAAAAAAACACAAAACAGTACCATCTGTTTCTTATAACAAACACATTTAAAAAACAGACATACATAAAATAAAAATGAAGGAATGGGGAAAAAATTTACTCTGCATCAAGTGAATCCAAAAAAGCAGAAGTTACAATCATGCTAGCTAAAAAAGCAAAAACATTCAATACATGAAAAGGAACAAACAAGGGAACTTTATTATGCTAAAAAGAATTGTAGAAAACAAACCAATATCAGTAATAAACTAGTATTTCTCCAAATGCTTTAGCATCCAAATTCACAAAGGAAACATTAACTGAGCTATAAGAAGACATAGAGAGTAACACAATAGTGACAGGAGACTTTGATATCCTTCTTTCAGTTTTAGATGTCCAATAGAAAGATAAACAAAAAAAGGAAATGTGGAGTTAAACAGAGTGCTGGATAAATTAGAGTTAAAAGACTTATGGTGTCCTCTAAAAGGAACTGCTAAAGAATATGCATATTTCTCAGCACTGTATGGAACGTTTACAAAATTGACCAGATATTAGGGCACAGAGATATCACAAACAAATATAAAAAGTCAGAAATATTCAATACATCCTTTACATACCATAACACAATAAAAATAGTTATAGATCAGAAATTATAAAAGAATGTTACATATCCAAATGGGGATTTAACAATGAAATTTTAGTAGTAGTGTGTCAAAAAACAAATCACAGAAATAATAATTACATGAAAGAAAATTATAATGATGAAATAGCAAATAACAATTTCTGGGATTCAGCTAAATCATTCCTTAGAGGAAAAATTCTATCTCTACAAATATACACTAACAAAATAGAAAAAGAGAGGGTTAATGAGCCAAATATGTATTTTTAAAAAGTAAAGAGCCAACAAATAAACAAATCTAAAATGAGCATAAAAGAGGAGATATTAAAATTTAGACTAGAACTTCACAGATAAGAAACAAAAGAAATCCATGGAAATGATAAATAAAAATGAAAGTTTGTCCTTTGTAAAGACTAATAAAGTTGATAAACCCTTAGCTAATCTCATTAAAGAGGGCAGAAAATCAAATCAATAAAATATTGAATGAGAAAAGTGAAATCACAAAGAAAAAAAAGCTAGGAAAAACAAAAAGAATAATCAGGACATATTATACACAGTTATATTCTAACAAAACAGAAAACCCAAAATAAATACAGGAATATTGTGAAAAATATAAAATGCCCAAACTAGAAGATCAGAGCTATATCTTAAATAGTTCAATCCCATAAAAGGAAATAAATCTGAGCATAAAGGAACAAGAAAAAAAAAACTCCTTGTCCTGGTGGATTCATGGGAGAATTCTATAAAACTTTTAAAGAATAATTAGTACCCATATTTCACAAATTGTTTTGAGAAATGACTGTAAAATAAACCCTCAAAAATTCACAACATTTCTGTGTAATAAGAAAATACAAGAAGCAAAAACAAAAAGAAAAATTCCACTTCAAATAACTACAAAATGCATAACGTATCTGGGGACTGATCTACCAAAGTACCAATAAGACTTGTATAGATTCAATTACAAAATGCGCCTTAAAGAAATAAAGAACTTAAATGTCTCGAGGAATATTCAGTGCTCATGGCTAGGCCATGCCAATAAAATAAAAACAACAATACTACCATAACTGACATATACTTTTAATGCTGTTCCAATTAAATTACCGAGGTGATGCTTTATACAATTTGATAAAATAGTGACAAAATTCATTTGGAAAAATGAAAGATCTAGAATATACAAGAAAATGATGAAAAGAAGTGGGCATGAAGGGGAAATAGCACTTCCAGACCTCAAACTATATGATGAACCAGCAATCATCAAAGTCATCTGGTATTAGTCAAAAAAACAGAGAGATAGATCAATGGAACATACTAGACAAGGGAGGATCAGAAGCCATGGGACTCAACAACCATGTATTTGATAAAGCAGAAAACAGAAATTACCTAAGAAAAAAGTTCCATATTTGTTTTTTTAAAAACCACTGGAAAAATTGAAAAGCCATCTTGCAGAAGTTAGATTCAGACCAACATCTTACATGATATTCCACAATATGCTCTTACCTAGAAATAAGACTTTAATATTAAAGATCATACTGTTTAAGAAGTTAGAAGACAAGCAAGACACATACCTCTCACAGCTCTGGGTAGGAAATATGTTCCTAACCAAAAAAGAGAATTACAAAAGATAAAGTAGATAATGTTGATTACATGAAACTGACAAATTTCTGCATAGACAAAATAAGTGCATCTAGGATAAGAAGAGAAGCGGTCAAATGGGGGGAAAACCTTTGTAACAAATTTCTGTGATAGAGGTTTGATATTTAAGATATATACATTTTATATATGTGTGTTTGTGTTTATGACAAATGATTAATGGCCATTTCCCAATAGATAAATGATCAAAAAATATAAGCAAATACTTAATTGAAAAGTATTTTCAACCACATGAAAGAATAATACAAATCATTAATTAATAAGAACAATGAAAATCAAAACAACTCTGAGGTTTTACCTCACAACCTGAAAATTGGCAAAGATGACAAAAAATGACAATAGTCAATGTAGGAAGGGCTGTGAAATGATTGGCACAATAATACATTTTTGGTAGAGCTATATAACCTTTTGGAAAGCAACTTAGAATTATGCAAATAAGATGACTAAAATGTCCATGTTCTTTAAAGCAGAGATTCCATTACTGGGTTTATACTCTCAAGGACACTATTGATCGGGAGAAGGTCCCTACATACAGCAAAATATTTATAGTAGCATTTTTTTATAGTAGCAAAGAACTGGAGACAAAGTAGATGACCATTAATTGGGGAATGGCTAAACAAATCATGTGAATGTAATGTTACATTACTGTACTATAAGAAATGATGTACGTGATGAAAAGCAGAGCTAAGAAAACAAGATACACAATAACTATAACAATGTAAATAGAAAGAACTACCCAAAACTTCAAAAGTGAGTTGTAACAAATTTATAAAGATCAAGCATGACTCAAACAAAGACACCAGCAACCCACTCCTTGTGTAGGTGGGATGTCTACAGATGTCACATGTTTTCAGACTTTTTGAAATTATCAATTGGGGTACTGCTCTTTTTTTCATCTTAAAAAATGCTATCAGTTATGGAATGACTCTCTAGAAGAACAAGGAAGAGGGATACTGCAGATAACTATGATAATATAAAAAAACAGGAGACATCAATAAAAAAATTTAAAAAAAAAACAAGCAAATAAAGATGAATGAAAGGGTTTTGTTGTTCAGTTATTTTAGTTGTGTCTGACTCTTTGCAACCCTATTTGAGATTTTTCTGGCAAAGATACCAGAGTGATCTGCCATTTCCTTCTCCAGGGGAGTAAGGCAAACAGAGGTTAAATGACTTTCCCAGGGTCACACAGCTAGTAAGTAGCTGAGGCCAGATTTGAACTCAGGAAGATGAGCTAGGCAGTCTATCCACTGCGCCATCTAATTTCCCCCTGAAAGGGTTGCTGGGCAGCAATTAAGACTCAGATTGATTCACGTAGCAAAAATTTATCATAAACTCAGTCCATGTGGTTTCATGACTCCCTCCAGCAAGGATCAACTCAGCAGTTTAGAGGTGGAAACAGAAAAGGTTAACAGTGGAGAACACTTAGGATTGGGGATTAACAGGATAGAAACAGAAGGACAAAGGAGTTAGGGATACAAGCATGAAAACACATCTTATCCAAGTGGCTCAGTATAAGGTGAATGGGTTTTCTGATCATCTGAAACAATACCTTTAATTAACCATTCTTCCTTGCTGCCATTAGAGTGGGTCTCAAGTCTGAGATAGAAAAGATGAGGAGAGCTGGTATATAGAAAGTTTCTGTCCAAAGTAAAGTGCATTATTCCTAGGAAAGCATTTTTAGCTCAATTATTTCACTGCTTTGAAAAAGAAAATGCTCCAATAGAAAATAAACTTTTATAAACAAAACATCCCATATTAGAAAGTATTATACTTATGCTATTAATCTCTTAATTGGCTGACTTTAATCATAAGACATTCTATTTCTACAAACAAATCTCTTCTTCCAATGAGCCACCATTTCTATTTGCTGCAGGCTACAATTAAAGAAGGTCGTGTGGGGGTAGTGAGATTTTCAAATATGAATAATGAGATTTTCAAATCTTGAATAGTTAATTGAACCTCATCTGTGGAGCAGATGGGATATAAGGTGTCTGAATCCATTGTCTGTTTTTGGCAGCCTCTTCAGCTTTGTTTCTAATAAAGATCACTTGCATAACCACAGAGGGTTTCAAACATAACCTTCAGTCAATGCTCTGTTTATGAGGCTGGTGAATCTTTCATGTAGAAGGTATATGTATATAATATAACCAGTATTTTCCCTAATCAAGCTTCTGTTCTATCAAAAGCATGTTTCCATAACTGTCTGTTATGTGGTATGTATCGTTACATTGCCTGAAAATTGAATTCATAGAAAGAACTAATAAATAAAAATATGTATGTGTATGTATACACCTATTTGTGTCTAATGGTAGACATCTTTAGGGTGGAGGTGGTAGGAGGGAAGAAAAAAAGAAATTCACATGATAATTTTAGTGTATATTTGAAAGAAATAGAGATTTGTGCATAGTGGATTTGCAGTTTCATGTGTGGCCATCTTTTTTATTGTGCTGTGTTGTGAAAATGCTTGTTTTGTTCCATAAATTATTTTTTTTTATTTCATTGCACACCTTTGGAGAAAATGTCTTTCTTTGGGTCTCAAAAGGTGAAAGATATAGATATAGTTCAAAAGATTTTTAATTTCTGGAGTTTTTTGATGCATAACTTCCTTTCTTCTGAAAAGACATATGAAAATGATGATTTTGTGTTATGAGAGTGATTTTTATGAAATGTATGAATATATATTTTAGGTAGACACTAGTGTACACCATTAAAAATAGTGCCTGTGATTTCATGAGTCTCTGAGTCCCATTAACCTGAGTCCCGTTAGCATGGGATTCTCTCCTCTTTGGTGGAGTAAATGTCCTGCCAGCAGCATGAGGGGTGGAAGAGAGTCTGAAAAGAGCAGAACTCTTCTCTCTCTAGCTCTTACCAGCTCCACCCTACCCTCACATAGCAGGGAGGGTAGAAGATTGATCTCCACCAGTGAGGAGAGAGTCCCATACCAATGGACTCTGGGACTTGGATTAAAAGTATTTAAAACTCCTGCTGAGGAAACTTCCTCTCTCATAGCAGATCATTGAGATAATAATTTAATGAGAATTTAAATGAGGTTTGTCCAAGGTCACACAGACAGGAATGTGGGAGTAGCCTGATATTTGAACCTGTCTCCACAACTCAAAGGCTGTCTCTCAATCCACTACTCCAGGCTGCATTTTTTAAATTTTAAAATATTTTTTATTTATTTTGTTAATTGTTTCCCAATTGATTGCATGTAAAAATTAACTCATTTTTTTATTTTGATTTCCAAATTTTCTCCCTCCCTCCCAACCTTTTGAGAAAGCATAGATATTGATTATACATGTGAAGTCATGCAAAACATATTTCCATATTAGCCATATTGCAGAAGAAAGCACAAACAAAATAAAACAATAAAAACAAAGAAAGTAAAAGAAAAGTGTGCTTCATTTTACCATAAGAGTTCATCAGTTCTCTCTCTGGAAGTGGATAGCATCTTTCATCATAAGTCCTTTAGAACTGTCTTGGATCATTGTCTTGATCAGAGTAGCTAAGTCTTTCAGTTAATCATCCTCACAATATTGTTGTTACGGTGTATAATGTTCTCCTAGTTCTGCTCATTTCACTTTAAATGAGTTCATATAAATCTTCCCAGGTTTTCCTGAACCTACTCTGCTCATCATTTCTTTTAACATAATAACATTCCATAACAATCATATACCACAACATGATCAGCTGTTCCCTAGTTGATGGCATCCTTTCAATTTCCAATTCTTTGCCACCACAAAAGGAGATGCTATAATTTTATTTTTGTACAAATAGGTCTTTTTGCCTTTTCTTTGATCTCTTTGGGATACAGACCTAGTAGTGGTATTGCTGGGTCAAAGGGGAAGCACAGTTTTATAACCTTTTGGGCATAGTTCCAAATTGTTCTCCAGAATGATTGGATCAGTTCACAACTCCACTAACAGTGCATTAGTGTCCCAGTTTTTCCACATTCCCTCCAGCATTTGTCATTTTCCTTTTCTGTCATGTTATCCAATCTGATAGGTATAAGGTTATTTTAATTTGCATTTCTCTAATCAATAGCGATTCAGAGCATTTTTCTTGTAACTATGGATAGGTTTGATTTCTTTTTTTGAAAACTACCCATTCATATCCTTTGGCCATTTACCAACTAGAAAATGGCTCTTATTTTTATAAATTTGGCTCAGTTTCCTATATATCTGAGAAATGAAGCCTTTATCAGAGAAACTGCTGTAAAAATTTTCCCAATTTCCTGTTTTCCTTTTAATTTTACCTGCGTTAGTTTTTTTTGTCCCAAAACCTTTTAATTTCATGAAATCAAAATTATCTATTTTACTTCCCATAATCCTCTCTGTCTTTTTTTTTGGTCATAAACTATTCCTTTATCCAATAGATCTGACAGGCACATTTTTCCATGCTCCTCGAATTTATTTACATCACCTTTTATGTACAAATGATTTATCCATTTTTACCTTATCTTGGTATATGGTGTGAGATGTTGGTCTATGCCCAGTTTCTGCCAAACTGCTTTCCAATTTTCCCAGCAATTTTTGTCAAATATTGAGTTCTTGCCCCAAAAGCTGGGATCTTCAGGTTTATCACACTACTACTGCATATTATGTACCTAATCTATTCCACTGTTCCAACATTCTGTTTCTTAGCCAGTACCAAGTTGTTTTGATGACTATTGTTATTTAGTCATTTCAGTTATGTCCAATGCTTTGTGACCTCATTTGGGGTTTTCTTGGCAAAGATACTGGGGTGGTTTGCCATTTCCTTCTCCAGATGATTTTACAGAAGAGGAAACTGAGGCAAACAAAGTTTAGTGACTTGCCCAGGGTCACATAGACAGTAAGTGTGTGGGGCTAGATTTGACTTCCTGACTCCAGTCCTGGCACCCTATCCATTGTACCATCTAGCTGCCCTGCTCTGATGATTACTGCTTTGTAATATAGTTTGAAATCTGGAACTACTAGGCTATCTTCCTTCAGATTTTTTAAATTGATTCCCCTGATATTCTTAACCTTTTGTTCTTCCAGATGAATCCTGTTACTATTTTTTTCCTACCTCCATTCTTTGGTAGTTTAATTGGTATGGCACTGAATAAGTAAATTAACTTAGAAGTGTCATTTTATCATATTGGTTTGGCTTACCCATGAGTAATTGATATTTCTATGATTTTTAAAATCTGTCTCTATTTGTGTGAAAAGTTTTTTGTAACTGTGTTCATATAATTCTGGGGTTTGTCTCGACAGGTAACTCCCAAGTATTTTATATTATGTGCGGTTATTTTGAATGGAATTTCTTTTTTCTACCTCTTGCTGCTGGGTTTTGTTGGTAATATATAGAAACACTGGTGATTTTGTGGGTTTGTTTTATATCCTATAACTTTGTTGAAGTTGGTAATTATTTCAACTAGTTTTTTAGTTGATTCTCTAGGATTTTCTAAATATACCATCATAGCATCTGCAAAGAGTGATAAGTTTGTTTCCTCATTGCCTGTTTTTATTCCTTCAATTCCTTTTTCTTGTCTTATTGCTATAACTAACAATTGTTGTACAATGTTGAATAATAGTGGTGATAATGAACATTCTTGCTTCACTCCTGATCTTATTGGAAGGCTTCAAGTTTATCCCCATTATAGATAATGCTTGTTCTTGGTTTTAGATAGATGCTGCTAATCATTTCAGAAAGGGTCCATTGATTCTTATGCTTTCTAGTGATTTTAATAGGAATGGGTGTTGTATTTAGCCAAAGGCTTTTTCTGTATCTATTGATATAATCATATGGTTTGTGGAAGAGGTTGTTATTGATATGGTCAGTTATGCTTATAGCTTTCCTGCATTCCTGGCATAAATCCTACCTGGTCACAGTATATGATCTTTATTATATATTGCTGTATTCTCTTTGCTAGTATTTTATTGAAAATTTTTGCATTATTCATTAAGGAAATTGGTCTATGGTTTTCTTTATTTTTTGTTTGCTCTCCCTGATATAGATTTCAAAACCATATTTTTGTCACAAAAGTAATTTGTTAGGACTCCTATTCTTTACCTATTTTTGGCTGCATTTTGATAGAAACTACATCTTCCAGCAGATTGCTTTTCCTCTGGAACTCATTTTCTTCATCTGTAAAATGAGGGGGCTCAGACTAAATGATTTCTAAGATCTCTCAAGACTCTAAGTCCTATGATCCAGTAGAAAAAATTTCAAGCCTATGGAAGTGTTTTCTCTCATCTGCAATCAACTTTGGTCTAACAACATTTTCTAAACAGCATAATTTGCTGTAAGTTAGACACCTCCAGTGTTATACTGAACTTCCATTCTCAATTATGTCCTCTACATGGAAATGGGCATTCTTTAGATTCTGAGGAGTATTTTCTCCCTCAATGTGATTTTTACCTGACCAAAAAGGACAATGATTTGACTGCCCCAGTGCCTAAACTCCCAACAACCAGCAGAAGGGCTATTGATACACATACACACATGTGCACATATATGTTTTATACAGAAATATAATATATAATGTAGACAGCCTCTATATACACACATATACATATGTATATACATATATACACATGTATATGTATATATGCATGTGTGTATACACTCATGTGAACCTCTTCTTATCCTTAAGGTTGAAGAGAATGAAATTTGGCAATTTCTTTGTGATTTTGCCATTGTACATAGAATGATGATGCATCTGGGGAGAAATAAATGGCCGAATATGAGCCTAGACAATAGTCACTTAATAGAAAAACTAGAATCACCTTACAAAATGTTAAGTGAATGAATGCATAGAAAAAACTTTTATTGTAGCTTACTATATGCTAAGCACTGGGCTTCTCCCAGAATACAAAGACAAGGAAGAAGACAGTTCCCGCTCTCAAGAAGTTTACTTTCTAATAGGAGAAGACAATGCATATAGAGGAATAGTGTCAAGAGAGAAGTGCTTTGATCCAGAAAAAGAACTATGGAGTCTAAATGCAGATCAAAGCATATTATTTACTTCTTTTTGTTTTTTTCTTTTTTCTGTTTTTTCCTTCTGGTTCTGATTCTTCTTTACAACATGACTAATGTGGAAGTATGTTTAACATGATTGTACATGTATAACCTATATTAGATTGTATTGGGGAGAGGGGAGGGTAGGGAGAGGGAAAGATTTAGAACTCAAAATCTTATAAAAGTGAATGTTGAAAACTAAAAGATAATTAATTAATTAATTTTTAAAAGAGACAGAGGAGTGTTTTGAGCAGAGAAGTCAGAGGGATTGGTGATTAGAAACACAGGGCAAATGATATGTGGTGGTTTAAAGGAATATTTCACAAAGTCATAATCTCAGATTTAGGAAGGAGCTCAGTCATCATCTTCCAAGTCAACCAGTACCTCAAAAAGAATTCCCTTTACAGCATTTCTGACAAGTAGTCACATAACCTCTTTTCTAAGACCTCCAATGAAGAGAAACCCATTAGAACTCTAATGTTCTTATTGGTGACATGCCTGCTCACCAAAACATGGGCAGGACAGAAGGGCTATTTTATCTTCCTACCTTTTCTCTAGGGAAAATGCATAGAATGATTTGTGCAAATGCATAGAACCAGAGGACAACATATTGAGTTGTGGGAGTCTCCTGTTAAACTGGAATGGTAAAGAGTGTTTGAAAGAGAATAATGTGAAACACAGCCAGAAGGGTAGGCTGGAGCCAGACTGTGGCAGGGGTGAGGGGGAGGGGTGTGATGCAGCCTTAAATGGAAGGCTAAGGAATTCATTACTTTATTCTATAGACAAGCCACTGAAGATTTTTGAGGAGAGTAACATCATCAGACCTCTTACTCTTCAATATTTTCCTGCAAATCAGATTTTTAGAAACTTCCTCCAACTTTGCAGATTCATAGTTGAGTTCATGGGACCAGAGATCTAGACCTGGCAAGGGCCTCAGATTGAGGCCTGGAAAGGTAAAGTCACTTACCCAAGATCATTCAGGTAGTAAGTGCCTGAAGCAGGATTTGAACTTAGTTCTTCCTAGGTCCATGGCCATTGCTCTTGTCTGTTGTATTTCTCTTCCTCTCTGCTGTCTCTCATAGCAGGCACATAGGCTGATACACTCTAATTACCTCTTCTTACCCCTCACCCTCAGCCATATCCTCAGATGGGACCAGATAACCGAGTCTGCTCTTGGGTGCCAAGCCAACAGTGTGTCACATGTTTTAGTAAATCTACAGGTCATCATAAGATCTGAGAGACAAGAAGCCACCTGGTAGACTATCAGAATAAAAAAATCCATGGAATGGGAATAATGTGGTTGTAAAACACCAATAATGTTGTGCAACATTGCCATACACTAGCTCTATATATCTATGTCATTTCCTACGTTTGGACCACAAGCTTCATGAGGGCAGGGACCATTTCTTATCTAAGTACTGTATCTCCACTAGCACATAACATAGTACTCTGCAGATGGAAGTCACTTCATAAAGGTTGAGTGGTTAAATTGTTGAATACCAAGGCAGTGTTTTTGCTCCAGGTATAAATAGAAGACAAAAAATCACACGTGTAGAATTTCCAAATATCAAAGCCAGAGACCTGACTCGTCCTAGTGCAGGACCCCAGAGTGAATAGAGTTAGAGTCAATGGTAAATCTTGGAAAATTCAAAGTCAGACTTCACCTGCTTCATAGTATTTTCTGGAACCTACCCCAAGATGTAACTCATAAAATCATGGCCACCTGAGTGTAATAGGCTAACAACTTCATTGTGGTGTGTTTGGTGTGTATACATACATACATATATTTATATACACATATATTTGTATATGTGTATATACACATATACTTTTATTTGGTTCTAAAGGCTACAGAATGTTAGCTTTTTTTTTATAACATTGAAGCTAGTGGTTAAGGGTTGTCTTTCATGGGGGCCTTACAAGTTATATCAATGACGCCCTGATGCTTTCTTACCTTAATCATCTTTGCCTAAACAAGACAAGACATAATCTCTGTAAAGTATGATGATTTCCCAGGAGAATACATAATTCACTAATGACAGGGTACCTTCCTAACAGCCTGAGTTTTATTTGGGGAAATACAGATAGACATGCTATATGCCTCCACCACACCCACTTCTCTTCCCCCTTCTTCCCCTCACTCCACCCCAACCCCTCCAGATGCAAATACACACCCACACCTAGACCCACACCCCTATCTACAACAAGAGGGAGGAAATAAATGAAGATTTGGCATGTTAACTAATATAGAGGAACTACTTTTTCCTGCTAAATAATGATACTTTAGTCAGGGGTGGGGAACCTGCAGCCTTGAGGCCACATGTGGCCCTCTAGGTCCTCAAGTGCTACCCTTTCACTGAATCCAAACTTTGCAGGTCCCCCATCCCTGGATTAGGTCAATGTTTTTTGCATCTCCCTTCTCAAAGTTCAATAATATGAAGTAGGAGAAAAGTCAAAGGTAACAAATCTTTTCTTTCATTTTAAGAGTGAGCTATCAGCTGGACAGAAAAAAAGACCTCAAGCTCAAGAGTCATGTGTAAAGAGGTAAGTGTTTAAATAAATTGGGCTGATTTTTAATCCCTAAAAGTAAAAGCAACTTCCACTACTTATTCAAATCTCACAGAACTGTAATTTCCCTAAAAAATGTAATCAAAATAACCTATGTGGATAGAAATCCGTAAGAATAAAATAGACTTGTTTTTATCAATATTTCACTTAATACTCTATGAAGGTGGTAATTTTTTCATGTATAAAGGCATATGTTTCTAATTTAACTACAGTATTTCACTAATCAGGCTTCTAATCAAATGGAAATGAATGTGTCAATAACTAGTTAATCTTCCGTATATAATGCTGTGACGTTTTCCCAAGTTATTCTGAGAAAGAATGTATAGTTATCTCAGAAAACCTATTTGGGGTTCAATGATTTTTTTAAATTTACTAGTGCAGTGGATCTACTCAGCAAAATACTATAAGACAAAAAATATAAGTGCTTATTTAAATTATATAAATTATATAATATATATATATATTATATAAAATATTTTTTAGGTTGTAGGCACATCTTTCTATGGTTGCCAGTACTGATGTTTATTTCAAATAATAAGCCTTTCTCAGGCATTTCCTGCCATTTTAACTTTGTGGCCAAGTCATCATCCTGTCTAACCAAACAAAATCTAACTAGCATTTATTAAGTGTCTACTCTGTGCCAGGCACTGTGCTGGGTGCTGGTGACACAAAAAGAAAAGTGAATTAGCTACTTTCTTCAAAGAGCTGACATTCTAGAAGAATAAAATCATAAAATTTGAGAGTTGCAAAAGAACTTCAGTGGCCAGCTAGTCCTCCCCTCATCCCTAAGCAACCTTCACTGTAACATACCCAACAAATGCTCATCTACCCTTTACATGAAGGAATCCACAATGTCTTGAGGCAGTCGGAAGGAAATGTTTTCCTGACAGCAAGCCCAAATTTTCCTCTGTACCTTCCACACATTGCTTCTAACTCTGCCTTCTGAGCCATGCCTCATTACTATTATGGTCCAAGTTTAAGGCTACACCTCCTATGGATGCTGTGTGTAGTTGTGGGAAGGACTGAACCAGGTTCTTAGGAGAAGGTTTTGCATTAGCTATCTTTACTATGTTATCTGAGAGGAGTAATACCTGCCCTCTGGGAACTCCAACCTGCCAATTCGGACAAAGGTGGGAAAAATTTTGGTCTTTTTCCTCCTCTTCCTTTTCCTTGTCTTCCTTCTCCTCTTCCTCCTCCTCCTCTTCCTCCTCCTCCTCTTTTTCCTCCTCCTCCTCAACTGACATGGGTGCAAGGTACTTCATTATCCCACTTTCCTCTCTCCTGGAATGCTCTCCAGCTTATCGATTGTCCTTCCCAAACTGTGGCCCCCAGAACTGAATCCAATTCTCCAGACATGGTCTGACTATGGCAGGGTATGACAGGTCTATTACTTCCTTATTCCTGGAATCTATACATTTCTTAGTGTGTAGCCCAAGCTCCCATTAGTTTTTGGCTGCTCTCCATTACAGTACTGATTCACATAAAGTTTAAAGTTCACTTGATCTTTTTCAGACAATTTGCTCTCTAAAAATGGCTTCTCCATCTTATCCTTCAAAATTTGATTCTTTGAATTACAGTGTAAGACTACACATATATTTCTGTTGAATATCATCTTATTAAATTGAACCCAGTGCCCCAATTTGTCAATATCTTTGTAGATCTCGACTCTGTCGCCCACTGTTAATTTCCTCTCTTGGCTTTCTTTCATCTGCAAAGTGGATAATCCTGCCCTCTATACCTTTATCCAAATCATCGACAAAAATGTTACCTAATTTATCCAACTGACAAAAATATTTACCCATTGATAAAAATTTATCCAAGTCATTGTTTAAAAATATTACACAGAACAGGGCCAAACACAGATGCCTAGGACTATCTACCAGAGACTTCCTGTCAAATTGACACTTATCTATTAGTCTTTGAGTCCAGCATTCAATCACTTCTGAATTCATCTGTTTAACTGAAAGATACATCATATAGACAGCTAAAGGGGAAAGAGAAAGAACTAACAATCTGGAGGGAACAGGAAAGGCTTCCTAAGAGAGGTAGTGATTAGGCTGAGCCCTGCAGGAAGCTAGGAATTACAAAATGCCTAGGTTGAGGAGGGACGGCATTCCAGGCATGGGGGATGGTCTATGCCATAATGCAGATGACAGGAGATGGAATGTCAAATTCCAAGAACTACAAGTAAGCTAGTTTGGTCAAAACATAGAAAGTGCATTAAAGGGAATCATGTGCTGTAAGCTTGAGAAAGGTAGGCTGGAGCCAGTTTGTGAAGGCCTTTATTTTCTAGCTGAGGAGTTTGTATTGAGCAGGGGAATGAAATGGTCACTCATCTTACTCACTTGGGTGCTAAATATAAATATACATACATATGTATGTCTTTACATATATACATATATTTAGAACTTCAGTATTTGCAAAGCTGTTTGTATATGTGTGTGTGTGTGTGTGTGTATGTATATATATATACATCAGCATGGTAATGGAAAAAACAAGATGATGCCAAATCCAGCATTCTTTTTGACTAGGGTCAGCAAGATACAATCCCTGCTCTCATTGAGTTGATAATCTCCTGGTGGGATAGGACAAATCCAGATATCCCACTCACAAAGAGGAAAACAATTATAATCTCAATTAAAAAATGTGTAAATACAGCCATTTAGGCTTCAAGATTCTGTTCATAGGCAACAGTTTATAGGTTACTTGCAGATTTAGTTTTTTTCTTTTTTCCTCTTTTTCCCCTGGGTTGCTAAGGCCAAAGAATTCATTTCCAAACGGTCTGCCTACTGGTATTGAGTATCTCTCTGCTGAACTAGGTTGTCAGTCAACAAGCATTTATTAAGTGCTTACTATGGGCCAGGCATTGTTGCAGACATTTTAAAAAAAGCAAAAAATAGACTGGACTCTAAAGGAGCTTACAGTCTAATGGGTAAAACAACATATAACCTGTTTACAGGATAAATTGAGGGTAGTCTCAGAGGGAAGGTGCTGATTAAGGAGGACCAGGATAGGTTTCTGGCATAAAGTAGGACATTAGCTGAGACTCAAAGGAAGCCAGGGAAGCCAAGAGGCAAAGATGAGCAGGTAGAACATTCCAGTCATGGAGAACAGCCAGTAAAAATGCCTGGAATCAGGAAATGGAGTGTCTTGTTTGAGGAACAGCAAGAGGCCAGTGTCACTGGTGGGGGTATGAAGTATGTATGTATGTGTGTGTTTGTCCTTCATTCTCGAAGAGAACCATGACATTGACTGGCACTTGACTTTGATTTAAGTGAAGGAGGGCTGTGCAAGGTCACCAGCCTCACTTTCTCCTCCAGAGCCATCTGGGTCTGATGGCCAGATATTCACCAGGATGACTGAAAATGGCCCAGGATGCATTGGGAGACCCTAGCCCTTTTAGGTTAAGGCTTTTTTAGGTACTCACTTAGAGTGAGGTAATTCAGTGAATAGGCCTCTTTAAAGAGTGGAAAGGTAGGGAGGACCAGGTTTTGAAGGGTTTGAAATTGAAACAGCAAATTTTCTATTTGATCCTGGAGGCAACAGGGAGCCACTGAAGTTTATAGAATAGGGGTATGACATGATCAGGAAGATCACTTTGATGGCTGAATGGAGGATGGTTTGAAGTAAGAAGAGAGAACTGAGGCAGGGAGACCAGATAGCAAGCTACTGCAATAATAGTCCAATTGTGAGGTGATGAGGGTCTACACCGAGGTGGTGGCAGCGTCAGAGGAGAGAAGGAAATGTATACGAGAGAGATGTGATGAGGAAAGAAATGATAGGATTTGACAACAGAAAGTGAAGAGTAGGGAGGTGTGAGAGTGAGGAATTGAAGATGACCTCTGGGTTACAAGCCTGGGTGATTGGGAGGGTGGGGTTACCCTTGACAATAACATGAAAGTTAGGAAAAGGGTATCATTTGGGAAGAAAGGTGACAAGTTCAGTTGGGGATGCTGGCCCTCAGATGGCAAACAGCCTGTGGCTTGGACTGTATGGGAAGCCCTTCTAGCTTGGCAGAACCTGCCAGAGTCTTCCTTCTGAGGCACAACTTCTGAGAGCCCTAGAAGCTTGCAGGATGCCTTGCACATCAAAATGAGATGCAGGAGGTGGACTTCTGCACATGCCTATAAGTCACAAGATCTAAGGGTTCAAATGATTGCTTTTGTTTTCATTTCACTAAAAATGGAATAATACTGCAGATGTGAAACCCATTTACTAAACCCAGAGTCATTAATCCTGACTTTTGTAGTAACAACACAGCAAGAAATCCTTCAGCAATCTTATTTTTACAAGATGAGATAATCACTGCATCATGTTTTTCTATAATTGGTAAGGAACTGTAATATTAATTTGCTACTAATGACAAGAATCCCTGTGAACAATTCTCCCTTCTGGGAAGGGGTGGGGGGGTGGGGAACAGAACTCAGGTAAATTATCTTTAGCACATATTCATTAACTGGAAGCACCTACTTTTACAAGCTTTACTTTCTTTTCATGAAGCTCCACGTAGCTACTGAGTCTTTGTGGGTAGCCATGGCAGCCACACCCTGAAGGGGATTGTGAGTCAGACAAGGGTGGGCTAGGAGTGTAAATAACTGGGAGCAGCTGTGCAGCTGGGAGCATGATTTCAATGAAGGAGCATATATAGGCTGCACTGGAGAATGCAGGACAGAAGTGGAGCAGGGTCACCAAAATCAACACTATAACCAACTGGCCATATTCTAACACATCTGACAAGAGTACTGTTGACTTTTAGGATAAACTATCTCTATCCAACTAGTTAAATACCAGACAGTTGGGGTAACTGGAAAAGGAAGACATTCTCCTTCCTTCACAATTGAGAACTAGTACAGTATGATACAATAAATTGGATTTAATGAAGATTTGTCTGTGTGTCAATATTGTAGAGTATGCTCAATCAACACTCCTGACACCTTCTGTGATAACCTCAAGATTGACTACTCTATTGCATTTTCCACATGTTTAAAGCTTCTTCTCATTACTTCAAAGAGTGGAAATTTTGCTGGACAGCTCATGAATATGGTTTCCTTCCACTTAATCTTGTTTTTAACAGTCTTAAGCTATGTAACTGAGAACAGAATTGTAAGGGATTTGCAGATGCATACCACTCTCTGTGGTGCAGTATTTACCCGCTGTGAGGAATTAATATCAGAGCCAAACTCACAAGTAACTAGTCTCCTCCCTACAAGTGATTATTATTTGACATAGTTCTTAAAATGTAAGCTAGAGCAATAAGACAAGAGAAAGAAGTTAGGGGATTAGCAGGCAAAGAGGAGGCTAAATATCCTCTGTTTACAGACAGTATGATGTTTTGTTAAAGAACCTTAGAGAATCAATAACAACAAAATCCAAACCGTATTTTAGTAAATCCACAATAATCATCAGCTTTTCAGTATATCATTAATGAAACCCAAAAGGGAGAAAAATTCTATTTAAGACAATAATGTAATAGTACCCAAATTGCGTACTTAATGTTATGTCAGTTAAATTACTAAAAGTATATACTAGTAGAGTATATTAAAATTAGATAAAATAATAGTAAATTTCATTTAAAGAGAAAAAAGTCAATAATATTAAGAAATAAAATGGGAAAAAATTAGGAGAGGGGCTTAGTGCTACCAGATCTGAAAACTCACTGCCAAGGAAAATTGCAAAAAAACTATCAAGCAAAAAATAAACAAAAAAAAACCCAGAAAAGTAGATTGTTGGATTAGGTGAACAAGGGCTAGGAACAAATGCATGCAGCAGTCTGGTGTTTAATAAATCCATAAATACAACTACAAAATGATTATTTGTCAGAATTGCTAGGAAAGCTAAGAAGCCCTCTGGTTAAAAAAAGATTTTGATTATTATATTTTATGTCTTAATGGATAACTAAATGATCCTAAAATAAAATGTTATGTATATTTTTAAAACCCTTAAAAGAGAATGAAAAGATGTATCTTTCACAGTGATGGAAAGTGGAAGAATATGTAACTAGACATGAGAGAAAAGAAATCATAAAATACAAAATTGGCTATCTCAAATACACACAATTACAAAATCTTTGTCCAAGTAAAAGTCAATGCAGCTAAAATTAGAATAAAAACCAAAATATTTGCTCTAAATATCTCTGCCATCCAGACGCAAATGTACAAGATTAATAGCCATTCCCCCATATCCAAGTGCAAAAAGCAGTAGAACAAACTTCACAAAGATTTATAAACTATCAACAACTTCCTGAAAAAAAATTAAAACACTGATAGCCCAAAAATTAAAAGTAAAACCACCCTGAAACATCCCCTACCACCACCAGACTGCCAAAAAGGAGAAAAGTTAGGAAAACTGATTATTGGAAGGGCTATGGTAACACAGACATGGTAATTTAGTGCTTGTGTAGCTCCAAATTTGTTCAACGACTCTGGAAAATAATACAAACTTATGTGAGAAAAGTTACTAATTATTCTTAACAGAGATTCTCCTCATGGACCTATATCCCAAAGAGGTTATTGACAGCAAGAAAAGATCCACATGTACAAAAGTATTCAAAGAAGCATTATCTGCAGTGACGAAAAAGTGGGAGCAAAATTCATGCCACGAAATTCATGAACAGATGAAAAAATGGTGCCATGTGAACATAATGGCATATTACTATACTATAAGGAATGATAAATATAAAAAATATTAGGAAACAGGAGAAGACTTGTATGAAGTGATACAAAGTAAAAAAGCCAGGGTAAAAGAACAACACATATAATCACTTTGTTGTTCTTCTTCAGTTGTTTCAGTCATGTCTAACTAACTCTTCATGACCCCCCATTTGGGGTTCTCTTGTTAAAGATATTGCAGTAGTTTGCCATTTCCTTCTCCAGCTCATTTTATAGATAAGGAACTGAGGCCAACAAGGTTAAGTGACTTGCCCAGGGTCACACAGCAACTTAAGAGCCATTAGTACCATAACATAAAAAATGAAGGTACATCTTTTCTCTCTGTTAACAGCTAATAAATTGTCTTTCAGTCAGCAAAGTTTCTAGGGTAGTTCCTTGGTTGTTTGTTGGGAAATGTCTTATGTGAAAAAGATAATAAATTATAAGAGAAGAAATTATTTTCATAAACCTAGGTTCAGAGTATACACAAGCATAACAGAGAGACTTTGAGAGGAAATCAAGCCCTTTGTCCTCCGGATTGAGCCCTCCCTTATGACAAAGAAAAATAAGTAAGCACAAACATCCAATACAATGACCACATCTGGCAGAGTGTTTTGTCCTAGTAATTTTCTGCCTCTCTTCCATGAGATGGAAGGTGTGCTTTATGATCTCTTCTCCAAGACTTTCATGGGTTTTTCAGTTATACAAAACTTGGCTTCCTATTAATGATCTCTCTTCATTTACATTGTTGTACTTATCATACACGTTCTTTTCTGTTTATTTCTCTTTGAATCAGTTCATAAAATCTTACCATGTTTCTCTGAATTTCCCAGTCATCACTTCTTAACTGTTCAATAATATTCCATTATTTTCATATCATAGTTGTTCCAGTCATTCTCAGATTAACACCCACTTCATTTCCAGTTCTTTGCCTCTACAGATTTTTTCTATCTTTGTCCATATACATACATATATACGTATACACATGTATTATGTATATGTGTATATGTGTATACAGATACATATGTATGTATACACCTGTATGTATATATGTACATATATATATATATATATATATCCTACTTTTAAAAAAATTTCTGTTAAAAATTTATTTTTCTCTCCTTTTAATCCACCCCCCACTAGTAGGAAGGTGGCAGGGGAGAAGCGGGGGGGGACTTGTAACAACTATGCTTAGTCAAGCAAAACAAATTCTCACATTGGTCATGTCCAAATAATATGTCTCATTCTGTACCCTGAGTCTAGCACTTCCCTATCAGGAGATGGCTAGTATGTTAAATTATAGGTCCTCTGGCATTGTGGTTGGTTATTGGATTGATCAGACTTCTTAAGGCTTTCAGAATTGTCTTTATAATGATGTCTTTACAATGTCTTTATAAATTGTTCTCCTGATGCTGCTTCCTTCATCCTCCATTAGTTCATATAAGTCTTCCCAGGTTTTTCTAGGAGGTTTCTCATCTCCTTCATTATTTATTATAGCACAATAGTATTCCATTATATTCTTATGCCATAATGTGTTCAGCCATCCCCCAACTAATGGGCACCTCTTCAATTTACAGTTCTTTGTCACCACAAAAAGAGAAATAAATATTTTGTGCATATGGGATCTTTCCCCCTTTCTTTGATCTCTTTGGGTTATGGATTTAACAGTGTTATTGATGGGTCAAAGGGCATGAACAGTTAGTAACTTTGGAGACATCATTCCAAATGCTTTCCAAAATGGCTGTGTTGATTCTAACTTCTATTACAGGAACACTATAATAGAGCACTGAGATTACTTCAGTTATCCATTATCTAAAAATCCATTTTCTCACTCTCTCTATCTCTCTCTTTCTCTCTTTCTCTCTCCCCCTTTCCTCCAAGAGAAGAGAAGTAGACAAATTCTTGCTTTGCCTTGCCTTGCCTTAATAATAGTTTCATCTTTCAAATGGTAGACAACTCATGATAAGAGGAATTGCTCTTCTGGACCTTATTCTAGACAAATAGGATGAACAAAAATATTGGGAAAACTTGGGAGTAAATGACTTCTTATTTTTAGAATTCATGATAGAGGAGAGGAAAAACATGTTTTAGAGTTGAGAAGAGTTACCAAAGGGATTCAAGAAAAGTAGAATTCCATGGCCTAAGAAAGAAGCTCTCAAGTTTGAAATTTTGTAGATGCAAACAGAAAGTATTTCAGTGAGGAAGAAAAGGGGATTTGCCTAAGAAGAATAAGCTAGTTGCACACCTAGCTTACCAACCAATTCAAATTTCAAATATAGACATGCTTTGAAGATGGAAGCATGGTGTATGAATACAAAAGAGAAGCACCCTAATGATAACACCACCAGGAGTGCTAACATCCAGAATGAGCTGAGGTTAACTATGCTTAGGATAAAAAAGGCTCTTAAAAAAGATGTGTTGGGAAGAGAAGGAATAGGACTACTGCTGGTGTGGATGGGACAATGATAATGGATGGTGGAGAGAAGGCAGAACTACTCAGTGCATATTTCGCATTTATTTCCTCAACTGAAAGAAACGATTTTTTTTTGACTGGAAAGGAGAGAACAAAATGCTCACTAGGGAGTTGAAAGCCAAGCAAAGTAATGAGATAGTAAGAAAACATTCAATTTTATTTCATAAGTTCAAATCACCTGGCTTAGACACGCTATATCCCACATAATGAAAGATTTGATTGCATAGTGATCTTTGAATATCTCCTGCTTCTTGACAGAGGCAATTCTCTAGAAGTACATACAGAATGAGATGTGTATTTTGAGATACGGACAATATATTGGTTTGTTTTACTTACTACACTTATTTGTTGAAGTGAGGGAGTGTAAAAAAGGATGTAGAGAGAGATGAGTGAGGTGAAAGTAGTTAGGTATATTCAGAACTATTTGAATAATGAATCCAAAGAATATTGTTTTGTCATTATTTATGGAATATAGCGTTGAATCATTAAGTGGATTGTTGCTAATTTGAAGAGAGGTTTCTAGTACAGCACTCCGTTGACAATTCATTGCACTTGAGCTGTTACAACTTTTTCATCAACTCTCTATCAGGGTGAGGAAGGTATGTTTCATCATTATTCCTCTGGTGGAAAAAAAATGGTCATTGCCCTGGTCAGCATCTCAAACATTACAGATGATTAGTATGTTAATCAGTTGATCTACAAGTATCTAATGAGTGCCTTTTATGTGCCCAACACTGTAGTAGATGTTAGAGGGGATAATGATAACTGACATTTATGTATAACTTTAAGGTTCACAAAACATTTTATACATATCATCTCATTTGATTTTCACAACAAGACCCGAGAGGTAGATACTAGGACTATTATCCTCATCTTACAGATGAAACTAAGAAGTTACATGACCTACCTTTGGTCATACAAGGAATAAGTAAGTTTTAGAGGATTTTAGTCCAGGTTTCTCCTGATTTTGGAATCCAGCACTCTTGCCAGAACATGAGTCCCTGCACTCAAGGAGTTTATGATCTAACTGAGGAGACAAAACTAGCACATGAAACCAGAATAATCCAAGACAATATGTAAAATCAAGGGATAACCTAGTACAGCAGGTCATAAATAGGATAGATGCTGAGGAGGGGAACAGTCAAAAAGAAGTGTTCTTGGATGAGGCAGAAATTCAACTGAGCCTTGGCAGTAGAATGTAGATAGGCAGTGAGAAAATACTGCTTTTAGAGAGAGAAATTGAACATGAAGAAGAGGGAAGGAGGGTAAAAAGAGATGCTTGAGGAAAACATAATTAAATTTAAGACTATCAATAGAGAGGAATAGTTAAAAAATAAGAAGAATTACTTACTTTTTTATCACTTTACAGTTTAAAAGGCAATTTTAGACCAGCCTTGTTACCTAGGTAGGTATGTCCTCATTTCATAGATGAAGACACCGAGCCTCAGAGAGGTTAAATAATTCTCAAGGTCAATGCTCTGAAGTCTCTGCAGTCAAATTATAGTGGCCTTAAAAGCCAAGCAGAGAATTTTGATTGTTACAATAGGCATTGGGTGATCACTGTGGGTTCTTCAACAGGAGAATGACATCATTTAAGTGGAGTTTTAAAAATTATTCTGGCAGCAATATACAGGATGAATTGAGGCAAGGAGAGACTCAAGAACTACTTGTCAGTTTAGGGTTCTAAGGTTTACTTCTTTTTAAAATAAGGGTCTCCCTATCTCACCCAGGTTGGAAGCACAGTATACTCTCATATGACCAATCTCACTACTGATAAGTAACTGAAACTTTGACCTGCTGTTTCTGGTCTAGCTATTTGACCCCTTCTCAGGCAACATACTGGCCCCCAACACCAAAAGGCTCTTAATGTCTTAATGAGGACAACTGATGAGCTTAGCCACTGCAGTTTCCCAAGCTCAAGCTATCCACTATCCCCAGCCTCCTTTGGAGCAGGGATTACAGCTATATACCATCATGCCTGGCCTAATTACTAGTTTTATAGGCAACAAGGATATATATCGATATTGTCCACATCAAGCCACTCTTACTTTACTTGGTCTTTCGGCTGATGGTCTTTAAAGTAGGATTATTTCCATCATTTCAAGAATTTGTTCTGGTGTATTTTTGTAAGACCCCACTCCAAAGTCTATGGATTTATTGTTCTTGCTATGATGACTGCAGCAATACCAGCTTCTCCAAGTCTTCCTTAATATTTTACTTTTAAGACAATTCCAAGTCAAGCATCATTAAAAATTTTATCATTGTTAGGAGAAGACTAAAAGTCTTACATAGTGTGTGTGACAGATCAATAGTCTCGTGAAAATGAAATATCTTCTAATAACAACATTTCGTAGTCCAAATAAAACCCTGCCCAACAGACTGGGTCAAGTATGGTAGAATTGATGGTAGGAAGGTAGCAAAAATCATCCCAGATGCTAGTCTTGGTTCCCCAGGGTGAGCACTTGAACTGTCTAGAAAGAGATTAATATCCTAGACTTAGAACTGGAAGTGACCTCAGACGTCACCTAGTCTAATTTCCTCCTTTTAGAGATAAGCAAATGGAAGTCCAGAAGAATTAAGTGACCTGCCCAAGGTCACATAGGTAATAAGTGAAAATTTGGGCATTTGAACCTAGACTATAGGCTCATAGGTTTGGAGCTGGAAGAGACATTAGAGATCATCTTCAGATCATCTTTTTTATTTATGTGACCCCTTTGGCATTCTGGCAAAGCCTATGGACCCTTCTCAGAATGTTTTTAAATGCATCAAATAAAATATGTAGGATTATGAAACTGGTTAAATTGAAATATAATTTCCAAAAAAATTGTTTTTAATCCACAGACTACAAGTTAAGAACCCTTGCAACAAATGGTACACTGGTTTTTATGTTTAACATATTTTAAAATCTCCCCCCCCAGATTTTTGTATTCATGACACACTTTTAAATTTAATCTGCATTATTAATATTTTCTCCATGACTTTCTTAAGTCTAGAAATCAACAAGACAACAAATCATTCCCTGGTTTGTAGCATTACCCATTTCCAGAGTATAAGTGCTCATGATGAAAATTTAACAATGCATCCTTGAGAGACAGGATGGCTCTAGCTCACCACTGCCTGCAACCCCCTCATTTTATAGTTGAGGAAACTGAATAAAGCCCAGAGGAATAAAAAGACTTGCCCAAGGTCATACAGGTAGTAAGTGGCAGAGCCAGGATTTACACCCAAGTCCCCAATCCAAATTCAGTACTTCTTTAGCTATATCATCCTGCTTCCCTGTAGCTCTGTAACCTCCTCTCAAGCTATGCTAATAACATTGCCTGTTACAGCAATGGAACCACTCATAAAAAGTTCTTTGCTTTTCCATACAACTCCATGCCTTCCCATCTTATGCAATTATTATCAATGTTTTCCCATAAACCTTTCATATAAGATTTACCAAGCATACTAGAAATCTTCCTTGCATTCTTTTTAGAGTCACAGAGATTTCAATAGGCCATTTGAGCACCATATGTGTAGTCTAACTTTTTGTGGCTCAAGGGTGAGGAACGTTAGTCCCTATTTGACCCTAGATGCATGCTTTTGGCATTAGGTCTCCTACTGCTGTCCTTTTCCTGATTCTCCCAGAATCTCCCCTTGTCCTAGCCTCAGAAAAGCCCATCAGCATTAATGAATCTTAAATATTATGCCCTAATTCTTCTCCTGAGCCTGGCTAAGCTACTCAAGGGATCTCTTTCCCAATCTTTACTCCAGTCTACCATATTGTTCGTAACTTACACATTTGCCTTATTCTTAGCCTTCTAATTCTATGAGCTCTTTCTGTTTCACCTTTCTAGTTCTTATTCCTTTCATGGTGCTACCTCTTAGATTTGGAATGGTGACTCATTATCTCCGTATTCTAGCCCAACTGGGCCAAGTTTATAACTGTCCCCAACTACCCTTTCCTGCAAGGTTACTATTTTGTTTTGTTTTGTTGTTTTTTACAAGGTTCAAATTCAACAAATGTCTGTTATGGAAATTCAAAGATAAAAATGATATAATCTCTTGAAGTCTACCATTGAATCAAGAGACACAAAGGCATAGGACTAGATAAGTATAGGAATTAGACCTATGCTTTCTTTGGTGTAGGAAACTTCCAGGTGAGGAAACTTTTCAATGCAAATTGGCCCCTTCTCTGCAATTTGTGGCCTTAGAGAATTATCTAGAGCTCTGAGAGGAGTAGGGAGGAGGTTAAGTGACTTGCCCAGGGTCACAACGCTAGTTTGTGTTAAGGGCAGGATTTTAACCATAGTCTTTCTGGATCTGAGGCCAACTGAATTGTATCTACTTCACTACATGCTCCTCTAGGGATATGAAATGTACAGAAATAAGTATGATGGTAAGGTCAAAGATGAGAAGGACACACACACACACACACAGAGAGAGAGAGAGAGAGAGAGAGAGAGAGAGAGAGAGGGATCCAGGCAAAGTGCTCTGAAAATTTGGTAAAGGGAGATACCAAGTGGAAACATCAGGAAAGTCTGAATGGAGGAGATAGTATCTAACACAGGCCTTGAGGGAAGAAAAGAATTTCAGAAAGTGAAAAGGCATTCATCAAGCATGGGATGATGGTGCTGAGGTAGAAAAGGGCAAGATGGGACTGGGGAAGAGCTCCCAGTCTGGTTTGGATCTAACTAGAGAACAAGAAAGTAAGTTATTCAAGATAACTTGGAAACAGACAGTAGAGGGCTTTAAATAAGTTAGGCTAATGGGTTTATTTGTTAATCTAGATGAATGGGGACCTTGTGAATGCTTTTAATGGGGAAATGATATGTTTAAGAACTTTATACTCAGATTAATTTGGCAGCTATTGAAAGTTGACTTGGAGAGGGGAGGGACTTGAGACAGAAAAAAACTATTGCAAAAAGTCCAAACAAAAAGGCAGCTAGGTAGTATGGTGGTTAGATAGCTGGAGTTGGAGTCAGAAAAACCTGAGTTCAAATCCTGCCTTGGACACCTACTAGCTGTGTGACTCTGTGCAAGTCACTTAACTACTCCTATCCTCCGTTTCCCCATCTGTAAAATAGGGATAATAATAGCACCCACCTCCCAACCTATTGTGAGGATCAAATGAGACTACATTTATTTTTTAATGAGAAAATATTTGTAAAGTATCTTGCAGACCTTAAAGCACCACATGTATACATAAATGTATATTCTAGATATTATTATTATTATTAAGAAAAACAAATATCTGAACCAGAGTGGTAGTAGATTAAGTGGAGAAGGGACTTAAGTAATGGGCATTGTAAAGGTGTAATAGATATGTCTTGGCAACTGATTAGATGTAGGCAACAGTGAGGGAGAGGGAAGTATCAAAGAAGAGATCAAATTTTGAACCTGCATGCCTCAGAAAATAGAGATAGCACCAACATAATAGGAAAATTGGGGAAAAGAGATAGTACATGTTGAAAATCAGGGAGACTCCTTAACAGCCCCAAAAGACTGAGACATTATGGAAACAAACTGAGTTGGACAAACACTCATTTTTCCTGGAACTCACTGTACCCTGCCTTCTAATCTGGTTTCAGCTCCCAGTCTAAATTTCTGCCATTGTAGCTCATGTTCCGTTTCTGTATAAGCTTCTGGGATTTCAGTTACTCCCAAGAAACACTCGTAATGAACCAGTTGGGCTGTTCCATTTATACTTGCTTGAATCTCAATTCACATATTGTCCTTTTCTCCAAAAGGACATCGCCCTTCCTCTGCCACATGGTTTGCCTAAATACATACCTGTTTAGCACTAGTTAGGATAAACATTAGTTATTAGAAAATATATACCCATGCATACATAAATATATATATACATGTGTGTATATATATATATATATATACACAAACATACATAGATATACATATACAGATAGTGTGTATATATTCATAGAGAGAGAGAGATGTATATATACAGATATTTGTAGTTCTAAAATATTGCTCCCTGCAACACATAACTTCCAGATCAAATCTTTGAGCTTGTAGTTGTTCAGTTCTTTCAGTCGTGTCCAACTATTCATGACCGCATTGGTGGTTTTCTTAAGATGCTTGAGTGGTTTGCCATTTCCTTCTCCAGCTCATTTTACAGATGAGGAAACTGAGGCAGACAGGGTTAAGGGACTTGCCCAGGGTCACACAGCTAGTAGGTGTCTGGGGCCAGATTTAAACTCAAGAAGATGAATCTTCCTGACTCCGTGCCCAGTGCTCTAGCCACTGCGTCATGCAGCTGCTTTCTTTGAGCAGTTGGTATTAGAGGCTGACTAACTCCTGTGTATAAGTAATAACATTAAAATGAAACCCCCTTTTTCTATGGAAAAAAGGTATTGTCTTTGAAATTAACTGAAAAAAAAGTGATCATCACCAACCAGCAAAACAACAAAAAGGAATTAAATAATGGTGTTTTCTTTGGTTGACACATTTTTCCCCCTCCATTTTAGTTCATCAAAGCAAAAGAATTTTTTTCTTACTACACCACCTTTGGGAAATCGAAGATTGTGTGTAGGAGTCAATGAAGGCTTGTCTCAAACCTGCTTCACTCTAATGGTAAGCACAGCATTTCATTGATTATAAGGACAACTTCTAGTACTTGCTAGGTGCTGTCATCAAGACAGACAGGATTAAAGTCAAAGCTTAAACTTTAGGTCTCATTCCCAAGCTGAGGAGAGAAAAGAAACCCCACACATCTCCCATGATAAACTTGAGGTGCTTATCCAAATGGAAACAACCGAAGGTAGGAATTCAATCTAAAAAACATTTAAATGGTTCCTATCAACAGAGAAAGCACTGCGCTAGAAGATGCTGAACCTACACAGATGAAACACAGCACTGTTTCTATCCTCAAAGTGCAGGCTAATATTTATATAATTTTATATAAACTTTGAGAGATAGTGTGGCATAGAGAATTCAGCACTGGCCTTGGAGTCAGAAAGACCCAGGTTCAAGGTCTGATTCTCACACATACTAGCTTTGTGGATGAGTCACTTGACTTCTCAGGAAGGACTCAAAAACTACTGAATTGGCATTGCAAGTTCTTCACTGGTGACTCCCTACACCAAAGAAATTCTCAGACAGGTCTTATGTACGTATGTGTGTAAACACACATTCAAATATACATATACGTGTACATATACATATATGTATTTACAAATTTGGCCATGTACAAAACATCCTGCATTTGACCCTCACCACAACTCACTGAAATGAGGTATCAGCTTCTTTTTGAGAATGAAAGAAGTGCAATAGAGAAATGGAGAAGGTGACTTATCCAAGGTTACTGAGTTAGTAAATAGCACAGTCAAGATTCAAACCCAGATCTTGTGGCTCCAAGTCCCAAGCTCTGGCTTTGACATTTGACATCTGACTCAAGGAAAAAGAGGGTGAAAAGAGAAGCCACAGAAATAGCCTTGGGACAGGAAGGTGGAACACCAATTTGGAACGAGAGCTTAGAACACTTTTCTTGGACAAGAGAGACACATCAGGGGAAAAAGTTAGATACATTTATGGAACTAGAAAGACTAGTACTGAGGTGGAACACATGGGCAAATATTTCATCCATTTATTCATTCAACAAACAATTTTTGAGCACTTAGTCTACATGTAACAAACTGCACAAAGACAGATGCAAAGATTACAGAAAAAGTTTGCTCCCTGTCCTCAGGGAGTTTATAAGTTAGTAAGGGAGATAAGAAACATATGCTTGTTTAATGCCTCAAAAGTGCTGTGATTCCACTTCTATCAGGGTTCCTTTAGTTGATGCAGATTGTGGTGCCTTCACATTTTAGCAAATGGTTTCTTGAATTGTGGCAATAAAATCTATTCCTTAGTGCCCAACATTTAGGGGCATGGCATATATGGGGGTGTTCAAAGAGGACTAGCATCTCTGGTATAATGACTTGCCAAGCCTTTGTCAGGGCTGCTCATCCACCTTTGGTGTCCACATGTCACCCAACTCTCACCTCTGGCTTCAAGAAGCTGTAGCATGCACAGCAGTCACACCCTGGTAAAACCATCCTGGCAGATGGGCTAAACCAGATTGAGGCTACCTGACAGTCCTCAAACTCTACAATGAGTCTGGGGAATGTCTGCCCCAAGCATGTGAAGACTGGCAGAATGGGCCAATGAAAACAATTTGTTCCAAAGACCATGAAGGTGAATGAAGCAGGCTCTGTGGCGCACTTAGAGCTTGGTCAGACATCCAAGACCCCAAGGTCATCCACTGCATCCTGAGCCATTGCCAGTCTTTCTTATTTTGTCCTGCCGTTGGACTTTGAGGACTCAGGAAGAGAGAGTGAAGGTGATGACTTTGTGCAACTCTCCCTTGCTTAAATCCAATTCATGCACAAGTCAAGACATCACCCTCATGATGCCATTGGTCCTCTTCAAAAATGAAGGATGAACAATAACCACAACGTTTTGGTGAATAAGCCCCTATGCATTTAGCTGGTCATGTCCTTAAAGAACAGATGGTAGTTCATACTGAGTCTTTTCAGCTTAGAAGGAGCTCACACTCCACTGGCATAACCTGCAAGAACTCAAGCTCACCTCCACACCATTGTGGGCAATGCAAACAAAAAACAACAATACAAAACAGAATCCAATCCCATAAGGGCATGAGGGATAAAGCATAGAAAGAATTCAGAGGAGAGACCATTTTTGATTAAGGATCAGGTGACATTTGAAATGGCCCTTAGAGAATGGGCAGTGTCACAGTCAACCTTCCCAGCTCAGCACTGCCTTTCTTGGTAATTCCAGAGAAAACTTTTTGAATAAGCTCTAGACAGCAGAATTTGGAACTGTTTCATCTCACAGAATGGTTCTCTCTTTGACCTGAGAAGTCTGGGTTATGCCCTGGCTTGCTCCTTTAACCTACTGACAGATGAGACAAAACAGACCTTGGGCCAAACATCACTGTTCTACTGAATGTAAATTCACAAGACAAGCCACCTAAGCTAAAAAAGGAAACCTCATAGAGTTACAAATGCTCAGCATTTATATAGCACCTACTATATGATAGACACTGTGCTAAGTGCTTTATAAATACTATCTCCTTTGATCCTACCAACAAGGTAGGTGCTGTAATTATACGCATATTACAAGTGAGGAGACCAAGATCAAACAACTTGCTGAGGGTCACACAGTTTGTAAGTGTCTGAGGTCATATTTGCACTCAGGTCTTCCTGACTACAGGCCCAGCACTCTATGCACTAAGGTACCACCCAGCAGCCTCTAAGCTGTTAAGAAGGAGCTCCCTGGTATCTAGAAATCCCTTTCAGTCTTCTGAAAAAAAAATGGATCTGCTGGCTGTGGCACAATACTTTCATTCTGATCTCTCCAAAACTAAGTGTAACAGTATAACGATCACTGGCATCAGATCCTGCTTTGATATTGCTCTAAATAAAATTCTTCCTAATCAATAATGCTAAAGAATGACATGGAACAGTTGACCGAGTGACTCTCAATGTGTGCACATGCTTAAGGCATCTTATACAGACTTATGTCTGGGAGTATTGCCTTTTGTGTGATATTCACATGAAAGGAAACAACTGACTTCTACAGGTAGATTTCCCTTTGCCCTCTACCTTTTGCTGAAATTACAACTTGTCTCATTTGTCATTGACTGCTTATTTTTTTCCATTGTAGCTATGAGTCCTTTCACTTCCTCCTACCCCAAAATGCAGAATCTCGGAGGTAGAAAGGATCTCAGAAGCCTTCTAGTTCAACTCACATCTGAACAAAAACCCCTTTATATTGTGCTTGATAAGTTATCATCTGGTCTTTACTTCAAAGATTCCAGTGAAGGAGAAGGAACCTACCAACTCCCAAGGCAACTAGCTCCACATTTAGATAGCTCTAGTATGGAAAACTTTTCCTTAAAAGATGCCTAAATTTCTTTCTTACAACTTGTATACATTGCTCCTAGTTGGGCCTTCTGGAGCTAAGCAAAACAGATCTAATCCCTCTTCCACATGAAAGACCTTCAAATACTCAAAGACAATTTCACTAGGTTGCTGGGGACTGTAGATTTAGAGCTGTCCACTAAGAACTCATGAAACTGTTTGGTAAAGCCTGGTTGCGTATTGATTTACTATCAGTGGAAGGAATGTGATTGGTGAACTCACAGAGCTTTTGAAGTAAAAGAAGGAAGCCTGAACGTAGGTGTAGGCAGAAAAAAAATGCTTAGCATAGAGGTAAAGGTTAAAGATGCATAAAAGAGGGCACATAATTGATGTAGCAAGATACTTCAGGGGGTGGGATCAAGTTTGGAAGGGTAGGGTTAGAGATGAGAAGCATCTCTGAGAAAAAGGAAAGCAGAATTTCATGGATGATGAAATGAAGGAAAAAAATGTGAAATTGTTAAAGGAAAATGAGGACCCTCAAATCTTAAAGCTGTATCTCCTCAATACAGAGATGTTATCTCCTGAGGAAAGGGATAGGTTGAGGTTAAGTGCTTGAAGAAAGTAAGAAAGATTGGGTGTGGCTACTGAAGAGAATTTGTTGAGTTACTATGATAATAAATATTAATAATAAAAGACTTACTGAGAGGCAATGAAAGCCCAGGGAAGGTTAAACAGCATGAATACGTGATGATGAATTCATCATGGTCTTCTCTATCAGCACAGGGGTGGAAGCTGAGAATATGGCTTAAAGGGTGATGGGTTCCCCAGGGTTGGTAGTGTGGAGCCAGCTAAAGGTCAAGGAATGTTAGGGTTCTGTCAAGTGCATTACCAAGATGGCCGTAGGGTACAGATTAAGTATAAAGGCAAATTAAAACAGAATGGGCACACTAGGAAAATGCAGAAGAATGATGGGCCTGGAGACTCCAGTATGAATGAACAATAGAGTTAGTAGGAGAAACGTGGTAGAAGGACAAGAAATTGGAGTCAGAGGAGAGTTTCAGAGTACAAGACCTTTGAGAGCAAACAGTTGCAATCAAGGGGAGTTCCATAGCTTGTTTGGGGGTAGCTGAAGTGAAGTAAAGGTATGATGTTCATTAGAGCTGAAAGAATCAGAGAATTGGAAGGGTCATCAAAATAAGATTATGGCAGCAAGTGAGGTGGAAAAGAAGGCTATAAGTGAGGTGTGTTGATATGAATGAGGAAGGCGGGAATGTCTTAGTGGTCAAAAGGTACCTGAGAGACAGGTGAGGATGAGGGTGGTACAATCATATGGTAGGATGGACTTTCCATGAGATGGCAGAGTGAATAGAAGCTAAACAGTCTAGCTCTCTAATAACTACTTCAGCAAGAGGGGGGAATGTGTGGGTCTGAGAAATAAGCGAGAAATCCAAAGGGCACCTGCAATCAGTGCATTTTGACAACCCATGTTCACATAAAGAGACAACTAGACGCTTGTGGGCACTAGACCAAAAAACCTGGCCAGGAAATAGAAGTTTTCTGTTTCAGGAGCTAGGAGGAATCCAGGGATGCCTTGAACATGAAGCCATATAGCAGGGTCTGAGAGATGAGAATCTGAGTCAGGGCCTAGCCAAGTATGGCTGGAGTGGGCATCTCTGTCATTCCGACCCCGCCCCCCAAAGGCTCAAAAGCTAGACCTAGAGTGGGAGAATCCTAGATCCTATCCTGCATCCTCAGCTAATGTAGTCTTCTCCATAATGCGGGCTGCCTCCTGCTTAACTCCACCCCATTCCAGGTTACCTTCATATACTCCCCAGAAGCTTGTGAGTTATTTAAAAAATAACAGTGCTCCTTACCAGATCCTGGATAATAGAAATCAGTAACAAAGAAGACCCACAATCATATGACATGAACTTCAAAGGAGGAAAATTTGGTGAATGACGTCAATAAATCAATGGTCTGGAGTCTGAAGATTCATCTTTATTCCACGAATCAAGGGAAGTGGGTAAAGGAAAGGTTTCCACAGGATGCAGTTGTTAAAGAGTGTGGTCCCCTCTGGGAAAAGCCAGATTTTAGTTCATTTTAGAGGTAGAAGGATCTACTCATTAATATCAGCCTTACTGATTCTCTCACTTCCTGGACAAGACCTGCCTATCTCTGCAATACCTGTCTGCTCCTTCCTGCCTTACCTGACAGGAAAGGACTAAATCATTGCCTTTATAAATATGTGGCATCTACCAGATCCCTACAACTTTTCTGGGGCTAAACCAGGTTGAGGCTAATTGATGAGCTTCAAACCTTTTGGTGAGTTAGGGGAGTATCTACCCTAAGCATGTGAAGACTTTCCCTAGCAGAATGGGCAGATGGGAACAATTTGTCTCAATAGCCTTGCAACTGGGTATGTTCTCTAAGATCAACTTAAAGCTTCTTTTTTTTTAAATAGACAGCAATAAGTACTGATAAATGCAATAATCAGCCCCAGAAGAAAAAACAAGATAAGAGTGAAGGTACAACAGAAAAAAAAGGTATGGCATTTAGTAACTAGTTTTACTTTTTAAGTTTAGTCTACATTGACATTTAAATGGTTCTGATCTTCCAGAGAGGAGATAAATGTCTGGAAATCAACAGCTCAGTATGTGGGAGGCAATTTCCTCTTCTAGGGTGTTAAGATACCAGTCATAACTCACGCCTAAGATCTTGCCTGGTAGTAGCCATCCTGCAGTAAAACACATACATATACATATACATATACATATACATATACATATACATATACATATACATATACATATACATATACATATACAGATACAGATACAGATACAGATACAGATACAGATACACAAACACATACACATATACATATACATATACACACATACATCTACAATACACACATATATTCATTCATTTATTTATTTTACTTATTTTTACTTATATTTATATGTTTATGTTTTAATATATTCATATTTATATTGTGTATGTGTGTATCTATGAATACATCTATATACACATATGTATGTGTATGTGTATATGTATGTACATATATACAAATACATATATACACATATATACACATACATATATACTACACATATATATATTCATTCATTCATTCATTTATTTTTACTTATATTTATACATGTGCATATGTATATGTACATCTATACACACATATGTATATGTATGTGTATATGTGTATTTATGTATCCATATATACATGCATACACACATATATAGCTGATCTGTCATAAGTCAGTTCTGGCCAAGGATATGTATATGTATATGTATATGTATATGTATATGTATATGTATATGTATATGTATATGTATATGTATATGTATATGTATATGTATGCGTATGCGTATGCGTATGCGTATGTGTGTATATGCATATGTGTGTGCGCATGCGTGTGCACGTGCATGTGTGTATATGTGTACGTGTGTATGTGTATTGCGTGCGTGTGTGTACACACATGTATATAGACATAGACATAGACATAGACATACATACATACACACAGATATCCTTGGTCAGAACTGACTTATGACAGATCCATTGCAAAAACTATTGATAAATTTATTTTACTATCTGGGTCATCTGGTCTATGCAGTATGCAGGAAAGGTGTAAGATGTTTTATAATTTACTCTGCAACATTATTGAACATAGTCCTTTCCATAAATGAATCCATTCAAAGAAATGAACAATTTAAGTAAATTCAAGAAACTTGGGATAGGACAGGGCAACAGGAAGTGCACAGGAGAACCTGTGGAAGAATATCCAGCATTCATACAGTGCTTTAAGGTTTATAAAGTGCTTTATGTGGATCACCTCATTTGATCCTCACAACAACCCTACAAGGTGGGTGATTTTTCTTATCCCCATTTTACAGTGAGGAAACATACTGAGAGGCATTAAGTGAATTGCTCAGTAATCTAGTGTCTGAGGTCTTCCTGATTCTACACACAGAGCTCCATCCTTTGTGTCATTGAACTACCTAGGGAATAGGCTAGTAGCAAAATAATATAAGCAAAAGTAATCTTAAGGAAAGAGCACTAACTTAAAAGATGAAAGGAATAAAACCAGTACAAAAGAAATAAATGGAGAAAAGCTCAGGTTTATGTGAACACAATCTTAAATGTGAATGAAAGGACTAAACAATTCAATAAAATAAAACAGAGCACAATGGATTTTTTTTAAAAAGTAAAACTACAATTTGCTATTTATGAGAAACATTTCTAAAAAAATAAGGACATACAAAGTGAAAATGATAGGCTAGAACAAAATTTACTATCTATCAAGGGACTCCAAAAATGCGGAATTTAGAATTGTCCTATGAAACAAAGCAAAAAGAAAAATTTTCAATTTTAAGAGAGATAAAAACAGAACTACACAGGAAGGAAGGAAGGAACGTAGAAAGGAAGGAAGGAAGGAAGGAAGGAAGGAAGGAAGGAAGGAAGGAAGGAAGGAAGGAAGGAAGGAAGGAAAGAAGGAAGGAAGGAAGGAAGGAAGAAGGAAAGGAAGGAAGGAGGGAGAGAGGAAGGAAAGGAAGAAGGATGGAGGGAGGAAGGAAGGGAGGAGGGAGGGAAGGAGAGAGGGAGGGAGAAAAGGTGGGAAGGAAGGAAAGAAGGAAGGAAGGAAGGAAGGAAGGAAGGAAGGAAGGAAGGAAGGAAGGAAGAAGGAAAGGAAGGAAGGAGGGAGAGAGGAAGGAAAGGAAGAAGGATGGAGGGAGGAAGGAAGGGAGGAGGGAGGGAAGGAGAGAGGGAGGGAGAAAAGGTGGGAAGGAAGGAAAGAAGGAAGGAAGGAAGGAAGGAAGGAAGGAAGGAAGGAAGGAAGGAAGGAAGGAAGGAAGGAAGGAAGGAAAAGGAACAGAGGAGAGAGAGAGAAGGAGGAAAACAATGTGTTTCTTTATCAACAGGCAGTTTGCAATCATTGAAAGCACTACCTTCTCTCTTACTATCAAGTGCACTGCAAACATTTTATCAGGTTCATCTCAGGATCATCCCTGAGCCTCAGTCTTCAATCTAATCAGTTGACAAATTTTGTTATTTCTATCCCCACAACATCTCTTACATTTGTTCTTATCTCTATATTCACAAAGTTACCACCCTAGATCAGGCCTTCATCATCTCTTCATCATTTGCCTGTATTATTTCAATAGACTTCTATTTGGTCTGCCATCCTAAGTCTCTCTCTACTCAAATCCATCCTCCACACAGCCACCAGGTCTAAAGCACAAGTCTAAACAATCTTCTCTCCCCGATCCCACTCAATAAAATTTCAATAACCTCTAGGAACAAATATAAACTTCCCTGTTTGGCATTTAAGATCCTCTATAGTCTCTTACACTTTATTCCTTCCACAGTCTCTGAGGTCCAGCCTTGGCAATTCTTCAAATACAACACGCCATCTCCTCTGTCTATGACTTTGCACTAGCTGTTCCCCATGCACTCTTTTCTTCACCTATCCCCTTTGGAATGCCTAATTTGCTTTGAGACTCTCAGATGTCATCTTCTGCATGAAACCCTTGATAAGCCCCCACAGCCTCCACCCATCTAAAACTAACTTGTATTCATTTTGTGAATATCCTGTATTTGCTTATTTATATACACATAGTCTCTCCCAATAGAATATAAGCTTTTTGAAGACAGGGAATGTTTCAAATCTGTCTTTGTATCCACATAGCAAAATCCACATTAAAAAAAAAAACATTCCACAGTGGCTGGCACATCAGAGGCATTTAACAAACACTTGGTGATTGAGTGATTGCATGAGGGAATCTTTCACAGCTATGGCTGTGGATAATTCTCAACCAAAGAAAGGAGGAAATAGATGGTAAAAGGTAAAAGAGACAATTTTGATCACATGAAATTGAAAAACTTGTGCAAACAAAATCAATACACATAGGATAAAAAAGAAAGTTGTCAATAGGGGAAAATCTATATATCAATGCTATCTGGTAAAGATGCACTATCCAAGATATATAGGAAATTAACATTAATGTACACAACTAAGCCATTACCCACCCCCCCCCCCAAGATCATCAAACAACACGAACAGTTCTCAAAAGAATCACAAACTCAACAACCATATGAGAGATTTCTCTAAATCACCAATAATGAAGAAAAGGCAAATCAAAACACCTCATACCCAACAAATTGACAAAGAAGACAAAAGGTAGAAATAGTCAGTGTTGGAGAGGTAACAAGATCAGCACACTAATGCACTGTTTGTAAAACTAAAAATTGTTCCAACTACTCTAGAGAACAATTAAGTATTATGCAAAATGTGACTAAAATGGCCATACCTTTTGTCCCAGAAATCCCACTGCCAGATGTATATAACCCACGGAGATCAAGACAAAAATAAAGGACACACATATATGTCAAAACATTTGTGTCAGCACTTTTGTGGTAGCAAAGACTAGAAACAAGTTGGGGTGCCTATCAATTGGAGAATGACTAAACGAACTGTAAGCCATGTACATAATGAAATATTAAGGTAATTTCTATATGAATATTATCATATGTGGCTGTTTAATATAATGTTAACCTGTGGGTAGATGGTTGACTAGACAATTAGAAACTTAAGACAAGAAGTAGATAATTTAATAAAGATTTTGTTTGTATATGTGTGTATATATGTGTATATGTATATATAAAAATATAATATGTATATTATATATAAAACTTCAAGAATTTCACATTTTTGTAATCTGAATGGCAAGCTACTTACAATTTTCTTTTATCATCAGAACAGAATGCTTCCTCTTCTGAAGAGTCTCTTAATTCAGAGCTTTTCTCAGCCATCCTACCTGGGTCTCCAAAATTAGATAGTCTAATGGCTCTATACAGCCCTAGTTCAACTCAACAGAGCCCCTCATCTGGAGAACTCTTAAAGGCCATTCAAAAGCAGAAGTGTGCTTCCACCCATTCTGAGCCTAATGCGAGCCTGCTCACTTCTAAAGAGAAGAATTAAGTCATAGAGAATAGAGCCTTTTCAGAATCTGGCTCAATGACACAACTGAATTTGGCTTCCCAGGAAGTTTCTGTCCAGCCAGCCAGCAATGAGCTCATCTCATTGTGGGAGAGGTATAACTGGTATGCTTCTTTCCTAAAGCATGCACAGTACAAGAACCCAACTAGATTTTCACCAGGTGGAGACTTTGTCAGATGGAACAATGACCCACCATTAACCCTACATACCCAGCTTATAATGACCTTGGGAAGAACCAGCTTCTGGAGGGGCTTGGATACCCCAAGCTGTCAAGTCATGAGCAACCTAGCACATCTGAAGATAACATAGCATGTTTGTAACAGGTCCAATTTCAAGGAGTGAGAAGAATTTTTTTTAAAGCTCATCTCAAAGCATTTAATCAAATCAGCTACAGAGATGTGAAATGTTTCAACTAGTTTCACCTTTTCTCCCCATCTGGAATGAAAAACCAGCATTGTTTGGGGAAAACAGTCAATGGATTATGGTCCTCTTGGATCATTCCTTGTTTTCACCTTTACCCAATTTAAAAATTTATTTTTTGTAAACAGAAACAAGAAAAAACAGAATTGTCATTTTTCTCTTCTGAGTTTTTAGAAGGATTTTATTTTTACTACAAGAAAATATTTTGACAAGCTTTGAATTTAATCACAGTTTTAAAAAAGTACACCTGTATTTTATACTAGGAAAAAAGGCATATTCAAGTGAACGTTTCACAAGAAGATGTTGTATGTTGTTTTTTATATGGATAAATGGTATTGATTGTTGCTATTAATATGAGTTGCAATAACTTCAGGGAATTCCTCAGAAGTCCTTGGGCAGTTTTATAATACTAAATTATTAAAATAATATAATGATGTTAATAAAAAATTAAATTGATCTTGATCAATTAATGTGTCATTTTTAATGGAAGTGGAACTCGATGAAAAAGTAGGTGTATATTTTCAGCACCCCACTGTTTCTGTATTAACTATCTGCCAATGTGAGGGGGGGAAATGATATTTAGTCTTGTTTCTTTTTACAAACACGCCTTTTCTCTACATGTAGGCACTGAGTCTTCTTTGCAACATATCTGAAACAACGTAAAGCAGTCTTTTCCTAGCACCTTTTAGGGCCATACTTAGAACTTGAATCCTGAATTTAGTTTCAACTTTGCCATCTGTTCATTTCTAGGTATGATGCAGAAAATGGAGCTTAATACCTGGCCCCAAGTCTCATTCAAGTAACATATTAAATGTTCAGAAAAACAAATATTCAGATTTTTTAAGGAAAAGTCAGGCAATGAACATGTATTAAGCACCTACTATGTGCCAGACACTGTGCTAAGTGCTGGGGATACAAAGAAAGTCAATAAATAGTCTTTGTCCTTGAGGAACTCACAATCTAATGGAGTAGACAACAAACAAACTATGTAAGTACAGCTATATAAAGGATAAATAGGAAATTATCACAAGAAGAAGGCGCTAGAATTAAGAGGGATTGGGAAATATTTCCTACAGAAGGCATGGTTTTAGCTGACACTTGACAGAAGCCAGGAAAGCCAGGGAAGCCAGGAGGTGAAAACATTCCATCCATGAGGGACAGTCAGGAAAATGCCCAGAGTTGGGGGATAATTCTTGTTCAAGAAATAGCAAAGAGTCTAGTATTTATTGGATCAAAGAATACCAAGTTGGGGTGGGGTGCTGTTTTATGAAGGACTTTGAGGATTTACTTCTGAACCTGGAGGTGATAGGAAGCTATTGAAATTTATTGAGTGGGCCAGGGGGACAGGGGGACAGAGTGACATGGTCAGACCTACACTTTAGGAAAATCACTGGTGGCAAAGTGGAGGATGGATTGCAGTGGGGAGAGACTGCAGACTGCCCCCACCCCCCTGAGTAGGCTATTACAATAATCCTGGCATTAGGTGATTAGGACCTGCACTAAGTGGGTGGCAGTATCAGAGAAGAGAAGGGGACATATTCAAGGGATGTTATAAAGATTGACTAGATAGGCATTGGCAACAGACTGGATAGGGGATATGAAAGAGTTAAGGATGACGATGGACTCCTAGGTTGTGCGTATGGGTCTGGAGAAGATGGGTGCCCTCCACCATCATATGGAAGTTTGGGAAACAGAGAGAGTTGGGAGGAAAGATGAAGAGTTCAGTTTTAGACATATTGGGTTTGAGATGTTTACAGGACATCAAGTTCAAGATGTCAACAGAGAAATTGGGACTAGATAAGTGATTTGATAATCATTAACATAGAGATGATAATTCAATCTATGGGAGCTGATGAGATTACCAAGGAAATAATATAGAAGGAAAAGAAAAGGGAGCCCAGGGCAGAACCCTTTGGGATACCTGCAGTTTGTGAGCAGGACTTGAATGAAAATCCAGCAAAGGAGACCATGAAGGAATGGTGAGATAGGAGGAACATCAGGAGAAAATGGTGGCCCAAATTAGAAGACGCATCAAGGAAAAGAGGGTGACTGACAGTGTCAAAGGCTATAGAGAGGTCAAGATGGTTGAGGACCGAGAAAAAGCCATTGAATTTGGCAATTAAGCATCGTTGATAAATTGGGGAAAGCAGTTTAAGTTCAATAATGATGTTGGAAGTCAGAGTTCATAGTTAGAAGAGTGAGAAGAGAGGAAATAGAGGCATCAGTTTTAGATGGCCTTTTTAAAGAATTTGGACACAAAAGGCAGGAGAGATATGGGATATAGGATGAATGGATCAAGTAGGATTTCTTGAGGATGGAAAAGAAATGAGCAAGTCTGTAGGTGGTAGGGAAGCGGCCGAACACAGGGAGAAATTGAGGGGTGATAAAGGGAATAGTCTGCTGGAGAAGACAGAACAGAATGGGATCACTTGTGAAGAGGAAGGGGCTTTCCTTGGCAAGGAGATGGGTCACTTTATGTGAGATAAGTAAATGAGACAATGTGACACAGGGAGAAAGTTTTGGCCTTTACTAGCTGTATTGTCTTGGTAAAACACTTCCCCTTTCTAGGACTTGGTTTTCTAATCTTTCAAACTAAGGAGTTGCACAAAATTAAGGATTCATAACCTTTTTTATGTCATATACCCCTTTGGCAGTCTAGTGTAACCTATGTGTATCTCATCTCAAGATGATGTTTTGTTTTGTTTGTTTTGTTTTTTTCTATTCTGAAGATAACATATAGAATTACAAAGGAAACTAATTTTGTTGAAATTCAGCTAGCAGAATATTTTTTAAAACCAAGTTCACAGACCACAGGTTAAGAACCCTCCTAGACTAAGTAATTCTAAAAGTCAGCCCCTCTGCAAACCCTGTGATCTCACCCCATGAGCTTGATAATATTTCTAGTCTGGTCTAATTAGTGTCAGCTTGAGGAGCAAAGCGAAGATGGCAGAGTAAAAGCAGGGACTTGCTTCTCCCTCAAACCCCTCCAAATACCTGCAAAATGACTCTACAAATTCTAGAGATACAAAACCCGAAATGATAGTAAAACAAATCTCCAGCCCAAGACAACCTGGAAGGTCGACAAGAAAGGTCTATCACACCAGGCTGGAAGCAAAGCTCAATCCAGCATGGGCCACACTAGCACAGATGAGACTAGAGCAGGCCTCAGGGACTGAATCACTGACAGCTGTACCAGTTTCCAGACTTCTCAACCCACAAATGCCAAAGACAATGTAGAAGGTCAGTGTGAAAACTCTGTCAGACCTCAGTGAGAGAGGAGCACAGTCCAGCCCCAGGGCAGCTGAGGTGGTGGCAGTGGCGGCAGCAACAGCAGTTGCTTCCAGAGCTCTGGACCCACAGATGGTGGGGGGATCAAACAACTTATCAGAGGGAGATTGCAGGGATCTCTTTGCTGGTGTTGAGGCAGAACTCTCTTGTTTTGCCCTGCTTGGATCTGGGTTGCAGTCCTAGGTGGTGGTCCTGGGAGGAGGAGTGCTGGCATGGCAGAGCTTGTGGCTGCTGTGGAGAGGAGGAGTCCTCACAGTTCCAAGGCAGAAAAGAGTACTTGAGGTCACTCACAGACCAGAGCACAGGCCAGGAGAGGAGTAAAACCTCTTCTTTGATCATACCAACTTAAAAGAACTAAAACTTTACAGGTGCCTAGAAGTTTCTGAAAACAGCAGCACAAAACCCCTGAAACTTGGGAGAGAGCACTCTCCACTCTAGAAGCAGAGTCCTACCTTGACAAAGAACTCAAAAGTCATGTAATTGGCTGGGGAAATGAGCAAGCAGCAAAAAAAACTCAGACTATAGAATCTTACTTTGTTCACAAAGGAGATCAAAACATACAACCAGAAGAAGACAATAAAGTCAAAGCTGCTACATCCAAAGACCCAAGAAAAATATGAATTGGTCACAGCCATGGAAGAGCTCAAAAAGGATTTTAAAATCAAGTAAGAGAGGTAGAGGAAAAATCAGGGAGAGAAATGAGAGTGATGCAAGAAAATCATGAAAAACAAGTCAATTGCTTGCTAAAGGAGACCCAAAAATACTGAAGAAAATAACATCTTAAAATAGACTAATCCAAATGACAAAGAGGTCCAAAAGGCAATGGGAGAATACTTTAAAAAGCAGAATTGGCCAAATGGAAAAGGAAGTCCAAAAGCTCACTGAAGAAAATAATTCCTTAAAAATTAGAATGGAGCAAATGGAAGCTAATGACTGTATGATAAATCAAGAAATTTAAAACAAACTAAAAGAATGAAAAAATAGAAGACAATGTGAAATATCTCATTGGAAAAACCACTGACCTGGAAAATAGATCCAGGAGAGATAATTTAAAAATTATCGGAATACCTGAAAGCCATGATCAAAAAAAGAGCCTAGACATCATCTTTCAAGAAATTATCAAGGAAAACTGCCCTGATATTCTAGAACCAGAGGTAAAATAGAAATTAAAAGAATCCACAGATCACCTCCTAAAAGAGATCCCAAAAGGAAAACTTCTAAGAATATTATAGACAAATTTCAGAGCTCCCAAGTCAAGGAGAAAATATTTCAATCAGCCAGAAAGAAACAATTCAAGTATTGTGGAAACACAATCAGGATAACACAGACCTAGCAGCTTCTAGTTAAGGTATTAAAGGGCTTGGAATATGGTATTCCAGAGGTCAAAGGAGCTAGGATTAAAACTAAGAGTCACCTACCCAGCAAAACTAAGTATAATACTTCAGGGCAAGATATGGATTTTCAATAAAATAGAGGACTTTCGAGCATTCTTAATGAAAAGACCAGAGCTGAATAGAAAATTTGACTTTGAAATAGAAGAATCAAGAGAAGCATGAAAAGGTAAACAGGAAAGAGAAATCATAAGGGACTTATTAAAGTTGAATAGTTTACATTCCTACATGGAAAGATGATATTTGTAACTCATTAGACCTTTCTCAGTATATGATAATTGAAGGGAATCTGTGTATATGTGTGTGTGTGTATATACACAGACACACATATACATATATATGTATATATTACATACACACAGACACACACACACATAGAGAGAGACAGACAGACAGAGGGCACAAGGCAATTGAATATGAAGGGATGATATCTAAAAATAAAATTAAGGGGTGAGAGAGTAGTATATTGGGAGAAGGAGAAAGGGAGAGTAGAATGGAGTAAATTATTTCACATAAAAGAGGCAAGAAAAAGCTGTTACAATGGAGGGGAAGAGGGGGGAGGTGAAAGGGAATGAGTGAATCTTATTCTCATCAGACTTAGCTTAAGGAGGAGTAACATACACACTCAATTGGGTATATTACCCTCCAGGAAAGTAGGGGGGAAGGGGATAAGGGGGGGGATAATAGAAGTGAAAGCAGATTGGGGAGGGGTAGTCAGAAGCAAACACTTTTGAAAAAGAACAGGATCAAAGGAGAAAACAGAATAAATGGGAGGCAGGATAGGATCGAGGGAAATATAGTTAGTCTTTCACAACATGACTATTATGGAAGCATTTTGCATAACTACACATGTATAACCTATCTTGAATTCCTTGCCTTCTCAATGAGGGTGGGTGGGAGGGGGAAGAAGGGAAAGTATTTGGAACTCAAAGTTTAAAAACAAATGTTAAAAATTGTCTTTACATGCAACTGGGAAATAAGATATAATGGCAATGGGGTATAGAAATCTTTCTTGCCCTAT
>NC_050573.1:360164238-360171041 GCF_011100635.1 Trichosurus vulpecula
CAAGTATACCATTGTGCCCACTAATTAGTGCAAGTAGAGACATAACAAGGATAAAAAGGGAATAAATTTAAGGTGGATCTAGTTATGTTCAGTATTGTTGGAAATTTTTAAAGTGGGTTCCTAATTTAGAAAATTAGTTCTTGGTAAAAGGTCGAGGTGAAGAAACTCTAGGGTGTAGGTTCACCAAGGAATTTCTAGAACTCATGCTGTGCATCAAAAACCTTGCAGTAGGGCAGGGGTGGGGAACTTGCAGCCTCGAGGCCACATGTGACCCTCTAGGACCTTGAGTGAGGCCTTTTGACTGAGGCCAAGTTTTACAGAACAAATCTTTTTATTAAGGTGTAACAATTCAGCTAGCAGCAGCTGTTGAGGTGTAAGACTCAACAAGACCAGCAACAAGAAGGCTGCTGGCACAGGTTCTTTGATCTGCTTTTCTAAGGAAAGTAACTTTAAGGGGTTAACAATCTCACCTGAATCAAACATACATATATAACTCACTTAGTTCAGAGGGAAAAGCCAGCACCCTGAACTTCAGAGCAAATACAAATAAATTACAAACAGAGACAATATAACAGACCAAATCACAATTCATAGTCACCAGAGAAGCATCAGCATCTGGGCTGACAAGCCGGGGGGCTCTTAACAATGGCTGCCCAGAGTCTCTTTAAAAAGTCACAGACACTGTTCCAGTGAGTGAGAGCCCCAAAGGAAAAACGCTAACCTCTGAGTTTATATACCTTGTTCAGAGTCAAAGGGTGTCACAATGTGCGACTCAAGCCCACGTGACCTAAACGCATTACAAACATGTGACTCAAACCCCTGTAAACTAGGCTTTCCCTTGAGGTAAGGAGGTCATCAAAGACTCCTGATTTAATCAAATAAACAAAGGCCAGACTCATCAAGGGCACGTGATAAATAAGTGCTCCAAAGAGGGAAACAGTAAAAAAGTCCCACCTTAATTACTGATACTATAAGGGGATTTGTTCTGTGAAGTTTGGATTCAGGCAAACAGCCACACTTGAGGACCTAGAGGGCCATATGTGGTTTTGAGGCTGCAGGTTCCCCACCCCTGCACTAGGGTCTTTCTTGAAGTTTAAAGAAAATATTTTGATTTTATCATCTGAGTTTTGATTCTTTTGAGACTTAATGTAATGTTCTTTGGGTCTAGACTGTGGAACCCAAATACTTTCTGTGTTAAGTTTCTCCAGGACTGTTTTCTCCTTTGTTTATTATAGGTTTCCACTTACAAGGATGCCTTGCCTTATATGAACCAGTTTGTGGCGCATTTGCAAGAGACCACCTCTCTACAGAATGCCATCGTGGTTGAACAGGTAATGCCTATTCAATCCAATTCAGCAAACGATTGTTAAGCAACCAAGTGTTGGGGATACAGAGATGATTGAGTCAACTAACATGTATTTATTAAGCACTTTCTGTAGGCTAGTCACTGAGGATGCAAAGACAAAAATGAAAGTCTCTGCACTCGGTATGGGGGAGGCAACAGGTAGGTGTACATGTATATACAAAAGTAATACAGGGTAATTTGGGGTAGTACCAGCAGCTGTAGGAATCATGAGTCCGCTGGGTGGCACCATAGTGCATAGAGTGCTAAGCCTGAAGTTAGGAAGACCTGAGTTCAAATTCGGTTTTAGATACTAACTATATAACCCTGGGAAAATTGCTTAACCTCTGCCTGCTTTGGTTTTCTCAACTGTGAAATAGAAATATAAATAGCACCTACATCCCAGGGTTATCAAATGAGATAACATTCATAAAGCACTTAACATAGTACCCGGCACATTATAGGAGCTTAATAAATGCTTATTCCTTTCCTTCCCTTTTGGTGAATACAAAGAAGGTGGCACTTAGAAAAGGGATTAATGGCTAATGAGGCTAGAAAGAGATAGCTTGGGGCAAATCTGTGAAGAGTTTGATGTGCTGAACAGAAGAGTGGAGAACCTCTGAAATTTGTCCTTAGTTCTGAGCTTAAGGAGAATCACTTGGGTAGCTGTGGCGGATGACTTGTGGACGACTTGTAGATGTGGAGAGCCCTGGATCACCAAGCAAATTAGGAGGCTGTTGTAAATATTCTAAGTGAGAGGTGATAAAGGCTAGAACCAGGGTGGAGACAAAAGTTCCATATGCAGAAAGAGAAGGGGAGTAGAACTGGCCGGTGTTTAGATACGGGAGGTGTGTGAGAATGAGGAGTCTAGGATGATGAAAACAGGGTGATTAAAGAAAAGGGCATAGTCTTTGGCCTTGGGAAGCTTAAGTTGAGTAGGGGTACCACGATTGCAGTAGGAAATGCTTGTTTATTTCTTAGATTCAGAATAAAATCAATAAAACTTTTTAAAAAAGATATGTATGCAAAATATTGCAACACAGCTATATGTGGGAGTGATTACATAGAGAGATGAGAAATTGTGAAGGGAGGGATCACTCCTAGCTCAGCTTAGGACTCAAGGAAGACTTCTTGGCACTTAGAATTGGAAAGCATTTTAGAGATCTTGAAATCCCATCTCCTTATTTTATGGAGGAGGAACCTTAAGCCCAGAGAGACTAGGAAGTGGCTTCTGAACTTGGGAGGAAGAGAGAAGAATTTCAGCAGGCAGAAGTGGGGAGGGTGTCAGTAATAGGTATGCACATATGTGGGGAAGGGGTAGGATGAGATTGGGAAACAAATGTTTACTAGGCCAGGGGGCCTAGACCCCAGAATACGCTAATTGAATTCATTAAATGTTGAATGAGCATTCTTTGTGATTGGGAATTGTGTGAGAGAAGGCTAGAAAGGCAAGTGAGAGGCAAATTATAGGAAGCCTTGAATGTCTATGTAAGAGTTCATATTTTATCCTATGGTAGTGCTGGTAGTTGTTGTCCTTCGTTCTCAAAGAAGACCAAAATGACATCACTATGGTAGAGTCAAGTTTCAATGTGTCCGACTGTGGCTGATCAGGCCAATATGAGCTCTGAATGCTCTACCGCAGGTCAGGCACAAATAGTCCATGTGAACATTTGGGGTGGATACTCCAAGCTTGCTCATCCTGTGTTTCCTTTGAGCCGTTTCAGTTCTGCTTTGCTCATAGAGCCCAGCACCTTGTCTGGTGTGGGAATGCCATGCTGAGCGGTCCTGAGCCAGTGTCTCCCATGTCACACAGTCAATTCACACAATCATCAAGTTCTTGAGAGAGACCTTGAGAGTATCCTTGAATCGCTTCTTCTGACCACCATGTGAGTGCATGCCCTGCATGAGCTCTCCATAAAACAGTCTTTTTGCCAAGTGTGTATTTTGCATTGGAACAACATGGCTAGCCCATCGGAGCTATGCTCTCTGAGGCAGAGTTTGAATGCTTGGCAGTTCAGCTCGAGTAAGGACCTCAGTGTCTGGTGCCTTATCATGCCAGGTGATCTTCAGAATCTTCCTAAGACAATTGAAATGGAAACGATTCAGTTTCCTGCCATGGCGCTGGTAGACTGTCGAGGTTTCCCAGGCATACAACAATGAGGTCAGCACAACGGCTTTGCAGACCTTCAGTTTGGTAATCAGTCTAATACCTCTTTTATCCTATAAGCATTAGGGAATGCTTTAGGCCAAGAAATGATAGGGTCAAGCTTGCATATTGAGAAGATTACGTTTAGTGTTGGTTGAAGGATGGTTTTGAGGCTGAAGAGACAGGACCTAGGGAAGAGAGGTGAATTAGGATGAGAAAGTGCAATGAAACACTGATATGTAAAATGTGCAGCGTCACATAGAGGTTACAGCCTGGGACTTGAGTCAGGAGACCTGAATTTGAACCATCCGGGATTAACGATGGTATCTCTGACATCCGTAGTGAAGGAGGAAGGAAGAGGGCATCCCTGGAGGGAAAGATGATGCTAGTTTTCAACTTGTTGAACATGAGGTGCCACTGGGCCCCTGGATTGAAACATCCTGTAGGCATTTGCAGATGTGGATCTCAAGCTCAGAGGAAAAGCCTGGATTAGAGAAAGGTTTGGGCATTGTTTGATAAAGGTCGAAGCCATAGGCAGGAGGGAGAGAGACTGGGCAAGGGGGGAGACACACAAGGGTTGGGGCCAGTATTCCGGGCAGGATCTACATGACCGGTGAGATGGAGAGCCGGTGCAAGTGTGGGTGGAGCTGTAGAAAGAAGGCCAGGAGCTTGTTATCGATAAGATTGTGGGAGGAGAGACTCATCAGGAGTCATCTACTACCACCACCACTACCTACTACTACTATTATTGCTATCACCTACTACCACCACCACTATCTACTACTGTTACAACTACCACTACTACATTAGAGGAGGAAATAAGCATTTATGTAGCACCTACTGTGTGCCCAGCACTATGCTAAGCCCTTTGCCAAATATCTCATTTGACAGGAAGGTGACAGAATCCATCTCAGACAGAGAGGTGAAGTGAATGTTTTAAAAGTGGTTATAGAGAGTCCTTCTCCTTCATCCCAGCATGGAACTTGAGAAGGAGAGGAGAGAAAGTAGATGTTGCCTTTAGCCCATCTCTTCACTTTCAAGTCGGGAGGAGGAAAAAAACTCTCCCACTTGGACATGGCTGTTCCCTTTCTCTCACTTTGGGGGGGGTGGGTGGATAGAGGAAGCTATGTCTGACTTCAGCCATCAGAGAACAGAGACCTAGAAGAAAGTTTAGGAGTCCGCCAGTACTGATTCTCCCTCTGGTAGGGGATGGCCCCAAGAGGGGGAAGCTCCAGACCCAAGCAGATAAAAATGAGATGAGGGAAGAAGAGGAGGAGGCCTCTTGGCACCCAGAACCTGGATGTCAGGTCTACACATGGTCCCTGGTGGAAGGGCTTTGAGCTGTTGTAGACAGTTATGAAGAAGCCAGAGGGAAAAGATGGCAACACCACATGAAGGTGGAAGCCACCAGCATCCCAAGTATCTGAAAATTCCCTTTGTTTTCAGAGGCGGCCTCTAGCCCTGGGGCACAAGGATGTTTTCAAGTTGGAGTCCTGTAGGTCCTGAATTCTTCTGCCATTCAGTGGGGCAACCTTCTTTCAGCTGATCCCAGTCTTACAAATGGGATGTTTTAGGCCATGTCTCCAGCAAGGCCAGCAAGTTAACTCTCTTCTTGGACTAACCACTGCCTCCTGAGCTGGTTCATATAGATTAACATTGGAAGACCACATCTGCCCCATCCTGATTGCAGTTGGCCTTGGAATCCCATCCTCCTACTCAGCCCTGCTATGGCCCTTCAGTTGTCCCAGGTCTTACTTCTGATACGCCATACCTTCTCTCCTAATTCCCATTGGCTTTTGCTCATTTTTGCCACCAGTATTAGCCAAAAGACAAGACAGAAGAACTCTTCCCTATGGCTTCTTCATATAGTTTTTGGTTAGAATTTTAGCTATTAACCTAAAGACTGCTCCCATGTTTTGTGTTGTTGGACCCCTTAGCAGTCTGTTGAAGCCTGTGGACTCCGTCTCAAATTAATATTTTAATGCATAAAATAAATTACATAGGATTATAAGTAAAACAAATACATTGAAATATATTAGCAAATATTTTTAGAAACAGTTTATAGACCCTGAATTAAAACCCCTAGCATAGTGAATAGTGCTAGACTCATAGTCAGGAGGGCCTGAGTTCAAATCATGCCTCAGACCCTACTATTCCTTGTGACCCTGGAAAGTCACTTAATTTCTTCTTAGCCTGATTTTCCTCGTCTGTGAGATGTGGGAAAATATGTGTAAAATATAGTAGCACTGTCCTTCCTGGTGTTGTGAGGACCAAATGACATTTATAATTATCAAAATTTAAAAAAATTCACAGGCCCCAGTTAGAACTCCCGCTATAGTATATATATGACTTTCCCTCATATTCTCTAACTCTGCGTGTCTCTGATGGTAATTTGTTTATGTTTGGATTTTTTTACAGAGCTCTTCCCTGAACGAGACCAGTATCAACCTCTTTGCTTTCTTTTGCATCTGATTCATAACAGCATCCTGAAGATCAGAACAGGTAAGAGGCAGTGAGACATTTTTGAGAGATCCATCCCCGAGCAGAGAGCTATCTGACGTGATCTCATCAGACATGAGCTGGGCGGTGGACAAGGAGCAGACCGCAAGGGTAGTCGGCCTAAGGCCTTGGTTGGCGTTGCACCGTTTCCCGTGATTGTTTTCTCTCCTCTTCTTCCTTGTTGCCTGTCTGCACAGTAGGTAAAGTACTAGACCTGGAGTCAGAAAGAACAGAGTCCAAACCCTTCATCTGACGCTTAGCTAGCTCTGTGACCACTGGCAAATCACTTCATCTTTCTGAGACGCAGTTGCTTCTTCTCTGTAAAATGAGAGAAAGCTCGGTAACAAATATTATTTAATTCAGTTTAATTGATTTATTAATTTAATAAATTAATTAAATTTAATTAATTTCATTCAGTTTGGTGTGTGGCACTGTGCTAAGTGCTTTTCTAATATTGTCTCATTTTGATCTTCACAAATATCCTAGGAGGTAGCTCTCGTGATACTCATTTTTAAGGTGAGGAAACTGAGGCGGCTGGAGGTTAAATGACTTGCCCAGGGTCACACAGCTAGTAAGAGTCTGAGGCTGGATTTGAACTCAGGTCTTCCTGACTCCAGGCCCAGCGCTCTATCCACTGAGCCACCTGGCTGTCTCCATATGTATATGTGTGCACATATGTATATACCTGTATATTTTTATATCTGTATCTACTAATCAAGCTATATCTCCTACATAGCACTCTTGTATGTACATACGTATCCACATACACATATTTTTGTATACATTTATATCTATCTATCTTCTTTTTCTTTTGAA